>NW_028172734.1:0-1000 GCF_963971535.1 Notolepis coatsorum
GCTGTGACTAACGGGATAAAGAAGGCGGCCAACAACGCCAGAAACAAACTCAAGAGTCAGTACTGTCATCTTCCAGTAGGGGGTGTTAGAGCCTCTAGTCTAGATGTTCCAGTAGGAAGAAGAGCCTCTAGTCGAGATGTTCCAGTAGGAATAAGAACTGGATACCTTCGTCAGAAGATCTATATCTATATAGGTCTATATCTATATCTATAATAGATATGGATGAGTCAGTGTCGTCGTTGACACCTTCTAACCTGGCTTCCCTGTTAGCACGTTGTGATAGCTAGCGTTGTCTCCCGGTGCTCGGAGCTCTTCAGTAGATCAGATGTGGTCGATAGTTGCAACGTCCTGCGGCCAACGCTGATGTCACACACGTTGTGGGGCAACTGTAGTCATGGTAACGGCGGCTTCCTGTCTCCGACCAGGCATCGAGAAGCAGCTGGAATCAACCACAGACGAGCGGGCCTCAGCCGACCTGCGGATACGCAAGTCACAGGTCTAATACACACACACGCACACACACACACACACACACACACATGCACACTTTTTTTTCATGATTTCACTCACTCAGTCATTCACTCTTAGCCACTCTGCCCCTAGTGGCAGTTCACAGGCACCTTTTATAAGACCAGTTCAATCCATGCTAGCAGTTACCTAACGTTAGCTTAGCACAAACGTATTAATGTAGGGTGACCTAACGTTAGCTTAGCACAAATGTAACATATTAATGTAGGGTGACCTAACGTTAGCTTAGCACAAACATATTAATGTAGGGTGACCTAACGTTAGCTTAGCACAAATGTAACATATTAATGTAGGGTGACCTAACGTTAGCTTAGCACAAATGTATTAATGTAGGGTGACCTAACGTTAGCTTAGCACATATGTATTAATGTAGGGTGACCTAATGTTAGCTTAGCACAAATGTAACATATTAATGTAGGGTGACCTAACGTTAGCTTAGCACAAATGTATTAATGTAGGGTGACCTAACGTT
>NW_028172733.1:0-16724 GCF_963971535.1 Notolepis coatsorum
ATACAGAAGTACAGAATACTTTTATACAAAATGTAACATACTACTAATATGTCACCTAATATGTTTTCATCTGGTCAGGTCCGCTGTCACCTAATGTTAATATGTTTTCATCTGTGTCCACTGACCACTGACACACAGTCGGGGATGTTTTAAAAATATTATTTAATATATAATATAATATAATAATTTGTGCTTCACCTAAAAATTTGGTCAGCAGCCTCCACTGATGCACAGTACATTACAGTGAAATGCTTGGTTCTGTATGAGCCTCCTGAGATTGTGCCTCATAAAATCATCAAATATAATGTACAAAATACAGAATGGATGAGTTCGTGTTGTAGAAGAAACAAATTGCTTTCAAACACAATTGCCTTTGAAAGAATTACAGGAGTTGGTTGCTAATCGGACGGTAAACAATGACAGCGCGCGGGGGAGGAAGTCTTGGTCTTGGATATGGTGAATCAGAAGCCAGCAGCCACAGCGGAAGTCCCCGGAAACATTGTCCGTTGTCCACAGACAATATTATTATATTATTACGGCATCAGTAATACAAAAAAATCCAGATCGATTGATCGCATGATGTACTCGAGGAGTGATCAATTAATGACACACAGAAGTTCTTTAATAGTTGTCATACAGAAGTACAGAATACTTTCATACAAAATGCTTCTTACTGTTACGCTCCAGAGACTGTGCTAGACAAGATAGTATCAAATAACATAATATAGCATGTAATTTAGAAGAAGAAAAATGAGGTCACAGTGTTCGGTATAGACATATGTACAATGTTCTGAGTTACCATATAATATACAATACTATGCAGTGTACTAATGTACAGTACTATCTAGTGCAAAGCAGAAATGGGATGAGGTACAATTTTAGGTACAATTTACAGTAAGGTGTACGAGTTGTAGTGCAATCCTTCATCAATAAATATAAAGTGTGGGGAGTGGGTGCTACAGTGTGTTTGTTTAAAGTGGGTGTGTGCTATAAAGTGTGTGGAGTGGGTGCTACAGTGTGTTTGTTTAAAGTGAGTGTGTGCGTGTGGATGTGTGTGCTATGTGCGTTTGGTGGTTGTTGTTGTGTAGTGTTCATTCATTGTTCGTTTAGCAGCCTGATGGCCTGGGGATAGAAGCTTCTTCTGAGTCTTTCTGTGCTCGCCTTGAGACTCCGGTATCGCTTGCCTGACCGCAGCAGTTCAAAGAGGCAGTTGTTCGGGTGACTGGAGTCTTTAATGATTCTCTTAGCCTTGCCCATGCAACGCTTGTTGTAAATGTTCTGGAGGGTGGGGAGCCCCCCTCCAATTGTGCGTTCGGCTGAACGTGTCACTCTTTGTAATCTGCTTCGGTCTTGTGCAGTGCTATTCCCAAACCAGGAGGTGATGTTGCCGGTCAAGATGCTCTCTATTGTACATGAGTAGAAGTTCTTAAGGATCTTCTGACTGACTTGGAACTTCCTTAGGCGCCTGAGGAGGTAGAGGCGTTGTCGTGCCTTCTTCACAACACTGTCAATGTGTGTGGTCCATGTCAAGTCCTCGGATATGTAGGCTCCGAGGTACTTAAAGCTGTTGACTCTCTCAACCGGTGCCCCGTCGATGCTGAGGGGGCTGTAGTCCTTGACCCCCGACCTCCTGAAGTCCACAATCATCTCCTTTGTTTTGCTGACGTTCAGGGAGAGGCTGTTTTCCTGGCACCATCCCGCCAGGACCTTGACCTCCTCCAGGTAGGCCCTCTCGTCGTTGGCAGAGATCAGGCCCACCACCACTGTGTCGTCAGCAAATTTGATGATTGTATTGCTACTCCGCTGAGCCACACAGTCGTGTGTGTACAGGGAATAGAGGAGGGGACTCAGAACACAGCCCTGGGGGGCCCCTATGTTGAGGGTGATGGATGAGGAGGTGCAGTTTCCTGCTCTCACCACCTGGGGTATGCCAGTCAGGAAGTCCAAGACCCACTGGCAGAGGTCATAGCCCAAGCCCAGGTCCCTGAGCTTGGCTATGAGTATGGAGGGGACTATGGTATTGAATGCCGAGCTGTAGTCGATGAATAGCATTCTCACATAGTTCCCCTGCCTCTTGTCCAGGTGTGATGCTGCTGTGTGCAGCACATGGGCTATGCCGTCCTCTGTGGACCTGTTGGGGCGGTATGCAAATTGCAGGGGGTCCATGTTGATGGGGAGGGAGGAGCAGATGTAGCCCTTTACTAGCTTCTCAAAGCACTTCATGGCTATGGAGGTGAGAGCTACAGGGCGGTAGTCGTTGAGGCAAGCAGGCTTGGATTTTTTGGGTACAGGGATAATAGTGGACTTCTTCAGGCAGGTGGGGATGACAGCCTGTTCTAAGGACAGGTTAAATATGTCAGTGAATACTGGGGCCAGTTGACTTTTAGGACGCGGCCGGGGATGCCGTCCGGACCTGCTGCCTTCCTGATATTCACTTTTTTAAAGGTCCGCCTCACCTCATGCTCTGTTACCCTGAACACTGCGCCTCCATCAGCAGCCGACCCCCCCCCGCCTCCCCCCCCATTGCCGTGGCTTGTGAGCTGGTGTTGTTATTACCAGCATCAAACCTCGCATAGAAGGTATTGAGGTCATTTGCTAAGGAGATGTCACTGTTCAGTTTGAGGGAGGCGCCTTTGTAGTCTGTCATCGTTTTGAGCCCCTGCCACATAGCTCTAGAGTCAGCTTGTTCAAACTGGAGTTAAATTTTATCCCTGTAGCGCCGTTTGGCCTCTGACACTGTCCTTACGTTGTATCGCGCCACCTTGTGGTCATTCATGTTGCCTGCCACTAGGCCGTCGTTGTATGCTTTGGTGCGCTCTCTCAGAGCTTCACGGACGGATTTGTCTACCCAGGGTTTTTGATTTGGGTAAACTCTCATTGTGGTAGTGGGGATTGTTTCTTCCACCCTAGTACAAACATAGTCCAGCACTGTCTCCGTGTAGACATTAATGTTATCTGTGTCGCGGAACACATTCCAGTCTGTGCAGTGAAACTCTGCGTCTCCTCTGACGTCAAATCCCATTTCTGCACCTCTCGCGAGACTACAGGAGTACTTTTAATTCTCTGTTTGTACTTTGGTGAAAGAAAGATTGACGCGTGATCTGATTTACCAAAGCCACTATCAGAATGAGCCTTGTAGCCACCTTTAAATTGCGTGTAACAGTGATCTAGGATGTTACCGCCTCTGGTGTTGCAAGTCACATGCTGATAGAAGTCAGGTAATACCTTTCTCAGATTGGCGCTGTTGAAATCGCCCAGCACCAAAATGGCGGCGTTAACGTTCGCCACTTGTATTCTATTTACCTCGTCGTGGAGTCTGGAGAGCGCGGCGTTGTTGCTGGCTTGCGGTGGAATATACACTCCGATCAGGATGATCGCCGTTAACTCCCTCGGGAGGAAGAAAGGACGACACTTGATGGTTATATATTCCAGGTCTGGGGAGCAGTGGTTGGATAATTCCTTCACGTTAGTTGGATCGCTCCAATTTTTGTTAAACATGAAGGCAATACCTCCTCCACGTTGTTTACCGGACTCTGATGTCCGATCCTTGCGATGGATAAAGAAGTGATCGGCCGGTTGAATTGCGTGGTCTGGGACCTCCGGCGTGAGCCACGTTTCAGTGAAGCAGAGAACGTTGCAGTCCCTAACGTCTCTTTGGTATTGAATCCTTGCTCGGATGTCATCCAGTTTATTGTCAATTGATTGTACATTGGCTAGCAATATACTGGGTAGTGGTGTCCTGTGCCACCTGGTTCTCAGCCTGTTACGGACTCCAGCTCTCTTTCCTCGTCGTCTGGGTCCTCTTTTCCTGGGATCAAGGAACAAAGGATCTGGTCCTAATCTCCGGAGAATTTCTTCAGGCCATTGTTGCGGTTCGGAAAGCTGGTCCAGTGAGTAATCCAGTTGGTAAGTTTCCCGTAATCCAATGTCTATGAGTGACTGACGGTCATATACATTGTGACTGACGGTCATATACATTAAATGCACCAACAGTTGGTACAAACAAAACTCTAAAAACTATAAATATTAACAAAAGTAAGCACAGTCTCGACGGAGCGCACAGACAGGCAATTACTTTTGGAGGGGAAAAAAACGTGTTCATTCACGTATATGTTTAATGAAACCAACAAACAGTTATAATCTTACACATACATCTGAGCTTCCTGCTTTTATCGCTTTTATTTAGTAAATGTGCTTTCATTTATATTTCACGTTCATGTTTTCTTCAACTTTCACCGCTCTTGCCTGACTGACTGCCTACCCGTCTTCCTCCTCCATCGGCGACCGTCAGTTGTGTGATAGGTAAAGAGTTAACCTTCTGTGGTTGTGGCAGTGAAAGGGTTAAGAGCTTTTAGGCGCTTGCCCTACTGAGTCTCTTGTTACGCTTCTGTTATTATTATAACACACTCTTCACGCACGCATACAGGCGCACGACGAAACACAACCACACACAAACACACACACACAACACGCACACACACAAACACACCCATCATTCTCTGTGCCTTTGGATATTTTTCCACGGCAGGCAGTTTCTCTCTTTTTCTGTCATCCTCAACTTCCCACTCTATCTGTCTTTCTTTCCGCCTCTCTCTCCTGCTTCTCCTGTTTTTATTGACAACCTGTCTTCTATCTATCTCCATCTCCCTCCCTCTCCCTCTCCCTCTCCATCTCCCTCTCCCTCTCCCTCTCCCTCTCCCTCTCCCTCTCCCTCTCCCTCTCCCTCTCCCTCTCCCCCTCCCTCTCCCTCTATCTCTCTCTCTCTCTCTCTCCATCTCCCTCCCTCCCGCCCCCGCCTCTCTCTCTCTCTCTCTCTCTCTCTCTCTCTCTCTCTCTCTCTCTCTCTCTCTCTCTCTCTCTCTCTCTCTCTCTCAATTAAATTCAATTAAAAAAGCTTTATTGGCATGACATTTCACAAATGTTGCCAAAGCACAATTATGCCATAAACAGCAAACAACATAAGAATATAAGATCTCTCTCTCTCTCTTACTGAGGTGTTACCCTAGAGTCCAAACAAACACTAGGATCCACACTTTCCCCTATAAGGCTTATGGATTTCCTAGCCCTTGGCACAGTACATACCATTATAGTATATATATATATATATACACATACAACGTCCCCGAATGATTACATCACAGTCTGTTCCGTGGCTGCCAGCTGAAGCAATCTCGCTCAATACTGGACCAATTCCAAAAGTGTGTGTTAATCACTTAGACCTCATACAATGGAAAGATAGGGTCCAAATACCGGAATTACCCTTTAAGATTAGGAAGATAGTCGACTCAGTGCCCTTCTCATTATACACACAGGGAAGTTTTGTAGTTTGGGTAGTTTGTAGTTTGGGCAATAATACAACACACAGGGTGACAGTGGCTCAGGGGGAAGAGCGGTCGTCTGGTAATTGAAGGTTCACGGTCCGATACTGGCTCCTCTCGGCAGCGTGTCAAAGTGTCCTTGAGC
Organism: Notolepis coatsorum; assembly: GCF_963971535.1. Classification (NCBI taxonomy): domain Eukaryota; kingdom Metazoa; phylum Chordata; class Actinopteri; order Aulopiformes; family Paralepididae; genus Notolepis; species Notolepis coatsorum. Next base: position 5,464 of record NW_028172733.1, read on the forward strand.
AAGACACTTAACCCTCTAACCGCTCCCAATGAGCATTCTTGGCACCTTGCATGGTCCTGCCAGTCTCCACATTCGATTTTCATGTCAGAGTCGAAAAATATATACGGTAATTAATTATTATTATTATTATTATTATTATTATTATTATTATTATTATTATTATTATTATTATTATTATTATTATTATTATTATTATTATTATTATTATTATTATTATTATTATTGTTATTGTTATTGTTATTGTTATTGTTATTGTTATTATTATTATTATTATTATTATTATTATTATTATTATTATTATTATTATTATTATTATTATTATTATTATTATTATTATTATTATTATTATTAATATTATTATTATTATTATTATTATTATTATTATTATTATTATTATTATTATTATTATTATTATTATTATTATTATTATTATTATTATTATTATTATTATTATTATTATTATTATTATTATTATTATTATTATTATTATTATTATTATTATTATTATTATTATTATTATTATTATTATTATTATTATTATTATTATTATCTGAAGATCCGCCTAAAATACATACCTAAGTAAATGGAATATTGCTCCACGACTACAAGGACCATTTGCATATTCTCGGTATCTAGGGACATCTATGGACCTCAGTGAATGTATTCCCAGTGTCAGAAATATTGTGTCTATTACTAGGCTTGCTTAAATTGTGATGAAACAAAGGAGAATATGAATTATGATTTTTCTTTGCATCTTTGACAGTGAATAACACCATGCTAATAATTACCAGACATGAAGAACTGCCACTGATCTCGTTCAGTACCTTCTTGAGATCATATGTACAGAAAATCTAAGGAAATGAATAAAGGGAAGATGATTAAACAGAAGGTTCTGTAGATATACATTATACATTATAAAAGCTGTTGTGACATGGTTATGATGATGTTTATTGAATACGTTTGAAAATAAAAACGATACTTTTGTAGAACACCCTTGAGATATTGATTCATGACACAATGCCATTTGCGTTCCGCCGACGGACCGCACAGGCAGAAGAGGTTAAGAACAGTAGACTATTCGAAAATTATTTTGGTCAGTCATGCACATCCCTATTGCATGGTTGCCTCCACCAACGGTGTGTGAACGGTTGCAAAGTGTTTTGGATAAAAGCGTTATATAAATGCAGTCCATTTACCGTTTACAAGATGGCTCCTACACTGGCTTCCACAGTCCAGTTTATTCATCTACAGCTAACTTCCTATCTCCTTCTCCTTCTCTTACTTCAGATAGCATGACCTTTTCATTCAGATATCATGACCTTTTCAATCAGATATCATGATCTTTTCATTCAGATATCGTTACCTTTTCATTCAGATATGACCTTTTTTCTTTTATTATTATTATTTATATTTTATTTAATTTTATATTTCTACGTTTTTTTTCACGATTTCCAATTCCAAAGTTGTAAATAGTCTTGTCCAATTTGAATGACTTGTCAGATGCATTTGGGGTTAGGATGTATGTGTCCTCAGTGGGATGTATGTCTCCTCAGTGGGATGTATGTGTCCTCAGTGGGATGTATGTGTCCTCAGTGGGATGTATGTCTCCTCAGTGGGATGTATATGTCTCCTCAGTGGGATGTATGTGTCCTCAGTGGGATGTATGTGTCCTCAGTGGGATGTATGTGTCCTCAGTGGGATGTATGTCTCCTCAGTGGGATGTATGTCTCCTCAGTGGGATGTATGTCTCCTCAGTGGGATGTATGTCTCCTCAGTGGGATGTATGTGTCCTCAGTGGGATGTATGTGTCCTCAGTGGGATGTATGTGTCCTCAGTGGGATGTATGTGTCCTCAGTGGGATGTATATCTCCTCAGTGGGATGTATGTCTCCTCAGTGGTCTCCTCAGTGGGATGTATGTCTCCTCAGTGGGATGTATGTCTCCTCAGTGGGATGTATGTCTCCTCAGTGGGATGTATGTGTCCTCAGTGGGATGTATGTCTCCTCAGTGGGATGTATGTGTCCTCAGTGGGATGTATGTCTCCTCAGTGGGATGTATGTGTCCTCAGTGGGATGTATGGATCCTCAGTGGGATGTATGTCTCCTCAGTGGGATGTATGTCTCCTCAGTGGGATGTATGTGTCCTAAGTGGGATGTATGTGTCGGCGGGTAGTTTCTGGTATTTTCTGGTATTTTCTGGTATTTTGGGGTATTTTGGGGTAGTTTCTGGTATTTTGGGGTATACTTTGGGGTATTTTGGGGTAGTTTCTGGTATTTTCTGGTATTTTCTGGTACTTTGGGGTGATTAGTAGGACCCCGGCAGGTGGCTGTATGGGCTGATGAAGCTTATCCCGCCGCAAGACGGAATTTAGCGACGACCAGTGTCATTGCTCAGTTGACTGATTTTCTGTCCATAATGGTGTCAGGTAGTGGGGCCTTAGGGCCAGCCGACGTCGAAAACATTGCACGTGTTTTTGTGGTTATACAGCGTTTAACTCAGTCCCAAGCTATAACCGCAGGGAGGACCAGGATGCTATCAACGCTTGTTCACAGACGTCTTTGGTTGGAGCAGTCTTCCTTTGAGGAGGAGAAAAGGCTTCTCCTCCTCAGGGCTCCCCTCTCTGCAGAGGGACTCTTTGGTATTTCCGCAGGAGCGCGGGCGGTATTTGACCTAGGCCCCACACCGCCTCGCACCACGCAGCCAGAGGTGAGGGCGCGGCCTCGCCAGCAACTGTGGCGAGGCCCCCCGACCAGCGGCCATGTTTCCCCCGCCTGAGGTACCCTGGACACAAAGAAAACAGGTGATCGCAAGGCCAACAGCCTTGGCGGCCGAGGGATCGGCTACATTATATGAGCACGCCCTAAAAGAACTTCGCCGTCTAGCTGTGTCTAGCTCCCTCTCCGGTCACTCCCCCCCCAACACCAGCGGGATACAGGCTCTGATTTGTCCCCTTTGGCTGCGGGCCGCATGCCTTCAACGAGGTGCAAGCAGCCCCACGTTTCGCTTCTCATGGGGACAGGGGCTGACACCCAGTTGCTGGCTAGGCCTGGGTCTGCCTATGAGAATGCTGTGCTCTCAAGCGGCTCTCACGCCACACGTTCTGCATCTGTGTTTGGTGAGCCTGGTGTTGTGCCTGTCAATGACGAAGGTTGTCAGGGGGGAACTCGAGGCCCAGGGGGTTGCAGCATGAGTTCCCCCAGCCCCGCCCTCGCCAGGCCGGGTATCACGTTAGGTGGATGGAGAGAACGCTGAGGCGGGGACTTGTGTTACAATTTGCACAACCCCACCATCTGTTTTCAGGTGTGGTACAGACCCTGTTGTCAGGGTCAGCAGCAGTGACAGCTCTGGCCGACAAGATCCAATCTCCCAAGTTAGCGAAGCAAGCCATCGCCGTGGTCCCAAAGGAGGACGCGATGCATGGCCTTTACTCCCGGTATTTTCTGGTGCCCAAGAAATCGGGAGGTGTCAGACCTATTCTGGATCTGTCTGCATTCAATCGGCTGATTTTGGCGAGGCGGTTCAGGATGTTGACCGTCAAACACCTGATAAGCTCTGTCAGAGTGGGAGACTGGTTCACCTCCATAGACCTGCAGGATGCGTACTTTCACATCCCGATCTTCCCTCCTCACAGGAAATTCCTTCGTTTCCTTTTTCATTTTCTATCTCAACGACATTCTGCTCCTCAGGAGGAGGTCGCCAGGTCTCATACCAGGCTGGTGGTGGAATTCCTCACCAGTCTGGGTTTTCTGTGAAGTGGAAGAAGAGTACTCCTCTTCCCAGTCAACAAGTGGAGTACTTGGGCTTGGTTCTAAGCTCAAGGCCCATGAATGAATGAATGAATGAATGAAAACTTTATTTAACAGATTGCAGAATGGGTACAATACAGTACGGCTCAATACATACAATTGTTAAGGGGATGCAGACCTGAGAAAGACGTTTGTCTTGTTTCCATCAGGGTCCCCCATTTTCAATTCATAGTGACATTTATGACATACACAACATACATGACATTTATGGCATAGGGACATATAGGTATTTAGTACTGATACATTTGTGACATAAACGGTATTCCAATATACAGTACTGTTACCCCTAGATCCTGACAGAGTATATACATATGATGGGGAGGGGACTGTACATTAGGGGGGGGTGGGTGGGTGGGAGAGAAATATACATACGGCGGGGAGGGAATATATACATGCGGTGGGGAGGAGACTGTCTATTAGGAGGTGGTGGGGGTTTTGGGCATTTACGGTGGCCAGTTTCGAATTGCAGCCTCCCGTAGGTGCTCTTTAAGAGCGGTTTTGAATGTGGGCAGGGATTCACATTCCTTTACAGCTTTGGGTAGGGCGTTCCACATTGTTGTGGCATAATTGCGAAACGTGTTTAGTCCCTTGTTTGAGCCGAATCTGGGTTTAACATGATTTGTTGAGCTTCCTCTGGTGTAGTGGTTGTGGTATTCACTGACCTTTGGGAAGTATTTTGACATGTACATGGGCACCCCGGTCGTATAGTGTATCTTGAAGACCAGGCCCATTGCAAGTTGCTGTACTCTGTCGTCTACTCTAAGCCATCCTAGGTTGTCAAAGTGGGCAGGGGTGAGGTGGGTTCTGGGGTTCAGGTCAAGTAGTAGTCTGACCAGTTTGTTTTGTGATGTTTGTAATTTTGTTTTAAGCGCCTTTGAGGTGCTTTGGTACCATGAGGTGCACGCATAGTCATAGTACCCTTGAATGAGTGCTCCTGCCAGAGTCTTCAGGGTATTCTTGTTTACCAGAGAGGAGATCCGGTACAGGAATCTAGTTCGTTGGTTGACTTTTTTTTATTACATTGGATGCCATTTTGTCACAGGAAAGATTTGCCTCTAGGATGGAACCCAGGTAGGTAATTTTGTCTTTCCTTGTGACAATATTGTCACCCACTGTAACTGAGAAGCCGTCGGTCTTGTTGAGTTTGTTATTTGAACCGAAGAGAATGGACTCTGTTTTGCCCATATGTAATGATAGTTTGTTATCAGCGAGCCATATGCAGATTTTGCCTAGTTCCGAGCTGAGGGTTTTTTCAACCTGCAACTTGTTCTTGTCAGAGACCAGCAGGGCTGAGTCGTCCGCAAACAGGAACAAGTTGCAGTCACAGGCTGATGACATGTCATTTGCATAAATTAGGAAGAGTAGCGGTCCTAGTATGCTTCCTTGTGGAACACCACAGCTCACTGTGAGGGGGGGGATAGAGTACCGTTTACCTCTACCATCTGTTCTCTCCCCTCCAGGTAGGATTGCATCCAGCTCACTGATAAGCTATCAAAACCAATTGCTTTTAGCTTGTCCATTAGAATGGAGTGATTGACAGTGTCGAAGGCCTTTTATAGGTCCAGCATGACCATGCCGCAGTATTTGCCCGCGTCCACCTCTTGTTTGATGTGGTCGTTCAAATAGAGGAGGCAGGTGTCAGTGGAGTGGGACATTCTGAAGCCAGATTGGAATTCGTAGATTCGGTTTTTTTCCGCCAGGTACTTTTCGACCTGTTCGTAGACTATTTTCTCCATGACTTTCGAGATGGAGGTAAGAATAGAAACAGGGCGGTAGTTGCCTGGGTCTAATTTGCTGCCCTTTTTGTGCAGAGGGGTCACTCTCGCAATTTTGAAGTCCTTGGGGACGTGCCCCTGTTTTATAGAGAGGTTTATTATGTGTGTGATGACTGGGGTGATGGCGGCTGCTGCGTCTCTGAGGAATTTGGAGGGGATGTTGTCATGGCCAGTGGCCTTGTTAGGTTGGAGGGCGCTCAATTTTTTGAGTACCTCATCGGTTGTTACCATTTCAAGTTTGAAGTCGTCTTAGTGGACCCCTAGGTTTTTGTAGTATGCTACTATGTGTTCTACCCCATAATGCCCTGAGTGGGAGGGTAGTTTGTTTACCAGTGTTGTGGCTATGTTTGTGAAGAAGATGTTTAAGTAATTGGCTACATCCAGCTTGTCTGTGATGAGCGTGTTGTCCGTCTTTATGTTTATGTTTGAGAATCTGGTTTAAGTTTTTTACTGCAGCCTAGTTGATTATTGAGTAATTTCCAAAGTTCGCGGGGTTTGTTTTTGTTTTCCTCAGTTTTGTCGTTGATGAAATTTCTTTTTGCGGTTCTGATCATGGTGTTTACGTCATTTCTTAGTCTGTTTCTTTGAATTTTTAGTTCAACCACGTGGGCTTGGAGTTCACTGTTTGAGCTTTTGGAAAGCTTTGTCTGACTTTTATGAAGTTCAGAGCATTTTTTGTCTCTGGTTTTCATAGCGGCCAGTATTTCAGTGTGCATCCATGGCTCAGCGCGATTTTTAACCCTGGTGGTTCTTATGGGTGCCATGTTGTTGAGTATTGCTGTGAATTTGGTTTTGAATCCAAGCCATGTTTCTTCAACCTGTGTACCACTGAGTTCATCTGACCAGTCCAAGCTCCCCAGTTCTAGGTTAAAGGCCTCTCTAGAGTAAGTTTTGAGGTCTCTAGATGTGACTGTTTTGTGACAGCCGGCCTTCTGTTTTAGCTTTTTGCGGGTACAGAAAATCATATAATGATCACTTAACCCGCATGCTATCACCCCTTTATTGGAGATCATTGACTTGTCAGAGGTCAAAATGAGGTCAATGGTGGTTTGTGTTGAATCACATACCCTTGTGGGTTGGGTGATTAGCTGGCTGAAACCGTGCAGATCAGAAAATCTACTGAAGGCCTTGAAGACGGGTGCTGCTTTACGCAGCATATCCGTGTTCCAGTCCCCAATAAGAATTTTTTCTACCCCCTCCACCCCAGCTAAACATCCATCAAGTGTGTCATAAAAGCCACTCTGTTCTGGTGGTCTATAGATTGTGCCTACTAGTACTGGTTTCGCCCTGTCTAATAAGATTTCAATCCAAACAGTTTCAATTTCATCATGGTTAAGGTCAGTACGGTTGATGTATTTGGTATCCTTGTGTATATACACACAGACGCCACCTCCATACTGGTTCCTATCCCTCCTGACTATTGAGTAGTTTTCAATTTCAATCTCTGGATCCTGTACAGATGAGTCTAATTTTGTTTCTGTGAAAAACACAATATGTTAGCCTTACCGTTTAAAAACAACTGTTTGATTTCAGCCAGTTTAGGTCTCAGGCTATTTGTATTAAGATGGAATATGTGAAGTCCATTTTTGCTGGTAATCAGATTGATGTCGTCACACTTGAGGTAACTCTGTTCATTTGTGTCTTGTCCTGTGGTGGGGGGAGGGGGGGCGTTGTTGCTGTTTGTGCCGTGAGTGGGGAGGGGGGGAGGGGGTGATTCTTTGTCCTTTGCTGGAGTCTGTATTCCTCTGTGTGAAAGCCCGCGATGTGGGGGGGGGGGGGGGGGGCTGGTTGTTTACAGATGTGTCTGTTAGTACTCTGTTGTGGGGGAGGGGGGGTGCCTTTTGTCCTGGCCCCGGCCCGGGTAGACTAGCTGGCATGGCGGGGCCAGCCGAGCTAATCGTCGGGTCCTTGGTGATCCGCGCCGCTCTCCAAGTCTGCTGGGGCTTCGGTGAGGGTATGTCGCCGCTTGCTGGTCGGCTGGTGCAATCGCTGGCTGAAGCCGGTGTGAGGAGCGATGCCTCGCTGTTTTGTCCCCGCGACGTGCTGGGCGCCTCAGTTGTGAACCCCCGGTTCCTTCCCTCTCGCTGTGGCCTCTCGTGGTTTATTTTGCAGAGGTGGTAGAGGAGGAATGTTGCCGTTGATCATGTCGTTAGCCGCCGTCTGTGTGGGACGCTGGCTGCCGCTTCTTGGGTCAGCAGATCTAACTGTAGTCTCTGGTTCCGTGTCATTACGGGACCAGGGTTCTGATGTATGTCACCCGACATGAGCAGATATAATAAAAACATTGATCTCTTATTACACTTGCCTGTCGGGGGTAATTTCTTTCGTTCCGGATTCGCAGTAAGTACTGTGTGGATAGTCGTGGCTCCGTAGGCTGGATGTTTCCTCTCCATGCCCGTTAACAAGTAGAAGTCGCAATGGGACTGCTGATTTGCGTTTTCGCTACCCTCCTCTTCTGTCTGGAGCTGTTGCTTGAGTTGTGAATTCAGATACAAGTCCATAATCCACAGGAGGGAAAGTAGAAAATGCGCAAAATACTTTTTTGTTGTTGATCTGTTGCGTTGGTTACAGGAGCTGGGTAAAATGCGACCGTCCATGTTGATGCCGGAAGGACAACCTCGCCGGAAGGCAACCCTCTCCGAGCGACGGCGAGTGGATATTCTCGGCGCGCTCAGGGGGCTCTGTCCTGGCAGGATGGTTACAGCGCTGTCCGTGATGCGCCTGCTTGGTATGATGGCATCTGCTCACTCTGTGGTCCCTCTTGGCCTCCTCTTCATGAGGAGGATACAGAGGTGGTTTTCCAGTATGAAAATAGACCTGGTGAGAGGCAAGTGGAAACGACTGAAGGTTCCCGTGTCAATACTGGGGGATCTCGTCCACTGGGGGAGGACTGGTACCCTCACCAGCGGTATCTCCATGGGCTGCAGACTGTCACACGTCACGGTCTTCACCGACGCCTGCCTCACGGGATGGGGGGGGACGTGTCGGACCAACGCAGTAGGGGGCAGCTGGAAGTGCCATGCTACCCGGTCTGCACTGTATATCAATGTGTTGGAATTGAAGGCGGCCCTTCTGGTCCTCAAGCAGTTCGGCCACCTGGTGGTGGGCGAGCACGTGTTGATCAGGACGGACAACACGACGACAGCGTCGTATATCAACAGACAGGGAGGAGTATGCTTCATCCGTCTGCACCGGGCGGCGGTCGAGCTCTGGCTATGGGCGTCTCTCAATCTGCGCAGCCTGAGGGCGCTCCACATCCCTGGCAAGGAGAATGTGGGCGCGGATGTGACGTCGCGGGCGGTCCTCATCCCGATGAGTGGGGAGTACGTCCAGACATAGTCAGACAGGTCTGGGACCGATTCGGGGAGGATCTGTTTGCGAGCAGACAGTCTCACCAGTGCCCCTTATGGTTCTTGGTCAGTCGGGGGGACAATCCTCCCATGGGGGTGGATGCCTTCTCGATGTATCCATGGCCGCCCGGGATTCTGTACGTGTTCCCCCCCCATACACCTGATAGCTCAGCTGTTGGAGCGGATACAATGGGAGCGCAGGACTTTGATCCTGATCGCGCCGGACCGGGGCATGGCTGTGTGGTTCCCGGTCCTGATCCAGCTCTTGGTAGCCCCGCCGTGGCCTGTTCCTTGGTTGCCGCGGGCCCTCTCTCAGGCACACAGATCTCTGTGTCTGTTCCCTGTTCTGGGGCAGCCACTGAAGGTTTGGCTGCTGAGAGGGTGAGTCTGGAGGGGATGGGTCTTGACCCTACTGTGGTCGACACCATCCGGAACGTGCGCGCTCCGTCCACTATCGCGGTTTATGCGGGTAAGTGGCTTGCTTTTCAAGAGTGGTGTAAGGTTGGGGGCTGGGATCCGGTGTCCTGCCCCCTGGACGCTGTTCTTTCCTTCCTCCAGTCTATCCTGGGTATACTGTCGGCCTCGACGGTGAGGGTATACGCTGCAGCTATATCCTCTTGTCATGTGGGTTTTGGGGGCGGTACGTTGTTCAGTCACCCTCTTGTGAAACGTTTCCTGCTTGGCGCTCTGCGTCTCAAGCCTGTGGGACGTTCTCTGTCTCCGAGTTGGGACCTCCAACTGGTCCTGGGCCGGTTGTCGGAGGCCCCGTTTGAGCCTCTTGAGCAACCGCCATTGGAGCATTTATTATTTTATTAAGACTGCGTTCCTTCTGGCCATCAACTCCGCTAAGCGCGTGGGTGAGCTGTGTGCTCTCTCGGTGCGGCCTGAGTGCCTGTCTATTCGGGCCAATAGCGGTGCGACTCTGAGGCCTAATCCAGTCTTCGTGCCAAAGAATATCCGGAGCTCTTTTGGCTCCAGGGATATTGTGGTTCAGGCGTTTCATCCGCCTCCTCACGCTAGTGGGTTAGAGGCGAGCCTTCATCTGTCGTGTCCTGTCCGTGCACTGGGGGTTTACCTCAGTCGGACGCAGGATCTCAGGGTTTCCAATCAACTGTTTGTTTGTTACGGTGGCCCTCGCGCAGGTGAGGTGTTGTCCAAGCAGCGCCTGTCACATTGGTTGTCCGAGGGCATTGCCCTTTGCTACACGTTGGCTGGACAGGTCCCCCCTGGGGGTGTCAGGGCGCACTCCACTCATGGAGTGGCGGCCTCTGCCGCCTTGTTAGGGGGCGCCTCGGTGGAGGACATCTGTGCTGCGGCCTCCTGGTCCTCCCCGGGTCCCTTCATTAATTTTACCTTGTGGACATGACTGGGGGTGCTGTCTCCCAGGCGGTCCTGAGGTCTGGGACCTCTCCTGCTTCCCACCATTTGGTGGGCTAGCATGGGTGTGTAGGTGTGTGCCACGGGGTGATGTGTCCCACGTGGTCCCGCCTGTGCTGTGCGTTTTTCAGGGGTCTCTGGTTCCCCCTTTTCGCACTTTGGTGGAGTTAACTGCCTCCCCCCCTTCGATAGGACGGGCGGGTGGACGGGACTCCCCTCCTCCCTGGTTGGGGCTTACGGGCCCTCAGGGGGTACACTTGTCGGGCCACGCGTCTGCTCTGCCCCATATCTCATAATGGCGAAGAGCGAGACGCGATTGGCCAGTATGATAATATAACAAACGTTTATCCTATAACCTAGTTATAAGAATACTGGCTGAGCGTCTCGCTCTTAGCGCCCTGAGGTCCCTTGGTTGGGTTTTCAGTGTTGGAAACTTTTTCTGAGGAAGGTAGAGTGTGACCATGTCCGGCGTCATATAGTAGGACGCGGGGCCGTGGCCTGGTCACGTGCATGTGAGTGCAATTGTTTGTTTGTGAGCACAGTAGGTGCTAGGAGATAAGAGATATCTCATAATGGCGAAGAGCGAGACGCTCAGCCAGTATTCATATAACTAGGTTATAGGATAACCTTTCGTTCTCAACCTGCTCACGGAGTGCTAGAGTCTCTGTGGGTCTGTTTGAACTGGAGGCAAGGCCAAAAATACATAATTATAATAATAATAATTTCTTCTTAATAAACTCCTTTCAGGAAACCACCAAGTTACTCACCCAGTACCTGTTACTAACACAAATACATATATATATAATATGTATATATTTTATACGGGTGCAAAAATATGTGGAAAGAGGGAGAGAGAGGGGGGGGGGAGAAGGGGTGGGAGAGAGGATGTCGGAATGAGTGAGCGAGTGAGCAAGTGAACGAGTCGGTTTTGAACAGTGAGTGTGAAGTGGGAGA
>NW_028172732.1:0-87000 GCF_963971535.1 Notolepis coatsorum
CACGCTAGTAAACATTGAATTCATCACTTACGTCTACTTTTTTCCATACTTACAATTACAAGACATGCCTTGTTTAGTAGCCAGAGCATGTATATGACTGCAATAACAATAGACCAGTAATCTATGGAGACAGTTTGCCCCCTTGTGGAGGCTTCGGGAACCACCGTTGCAGACGCTTCCTCGCTCTGTAACTGTGGTCCGAAAGCCAGGATTTTCTATACACTTCTGCACTGCTCCAAGAAATTAAATCCAATAGTTGGCCTAATCCTATTTGCATTGCAGTACTCTGTGAAGTGTTGGAATACCCCGGAAAACACAACACGTTTACAATAACAGGTGCCGTTCGTCGCCACGGGCTGTTTGTTTTAGCTGAAGTTGGGTCTGAATCTGAAACGATCTCTGTTAGAAGACTTTTTTACCTGGCGCTGCAGGCTGACGGAAAACCATCTGTTTTGTGTTGTCATGGTCAGCAGGTTTGGGCCCTTGCCTCTTACCATATGGTCTTGTATAATGGTGTACGTGTGTGTGTGTGTGTGTGTGTGCGTGTGTGTGTGTGTGTGCACGGCGTGTGTGCGTGTGTGTGTACGTGCGTGAGCGTGCGTGCGCGTGTGTGTGTGTGTGCGTGCGTGCGTGTGTACCCTTAAGGCAGGTGTGTGTGTTGGGAACAGTCTCCAGTCAAAGCAGGGAGAATCACGTGGCTCCAGCCTCTTTATTAGCCTCCTGTTTCCCAGTTGACTTCTCTTCAGCTGAGGCGTGAAACAGCTCTGTGTAACAGCAGCCTCGCCTGTTTGGCCCGTGTCTGCACGCCTCTCACAGCTGCTCTCCTACTCGAGGTACAACCCCCTCTTCTCCTCCTCTCTCTCCTCCCCTGCTCTACCGCGTTGTTTGGGCGCGTAGAGAGAGCGTACGTCAGTGGCCAATCAGATCGCAGAACCCGGCGAACGCGGAACTGCAAGTTTGTTGGTAAAAGACTACACGCACCCCTACCTCTCTTCCTCCTTGAGCCATTCCTCCACTCCCTCCTCTCTCGTGTTCTGCTCTCTCTCTCTTTTCTCTCTTCTTCTCTCTCACACGATGCCAAAACCACTCGTGCCTTAGTGGTTTAAATGGCCCGTCTTCCTCTCTCTCTTTAGCCCCCTGTCCGTCCACCATCAACACGGTGCCGTGGCTTTAGAGGTGCGTCCGTAAGTTAAACACCACACAGCCGAGGTGCCTTCACAGCTGCATTGTGCTTCCTGTGAACTGACCAGATCAACACCTGTTACTCCTCGTCCAGCAGGGACCACGGGGACAGACAGGGCTCGCCTTGCACTATATTATATAAACATAATATAAAAAAACATATCCGAAACAGAATAATTTGTATTCTTCCATTCGCCAAGTATACTGTTTACAAGGAGTTTGGCTTGATCAAAAACAAACAATATATATATAATATATATTATCATTCAACATGTATCTAAAATATACATGACATATACAGATATATACAGTACAGTATATATATATTTATATATTATTATTATATATTATATTATTATATATATTATTCAAGATGTATCTAAAAATATACATTATATATACAGTGTGTATATATATATACACACACACATATATACTGTATATATAATCATTGATCATATTCTATATATATAAAGATAAGAATATAAGAATTACAGTTCAAATATATAAAATATATAGATTATAGATTATAAATTAATAATATTATATATCTGATATTATATAGATGATATATGATTGGATAGATTCACAGTTGAATGGCACATGTCTCCTGGGAGAGTTTTAGATTCAACTGAAGGTGAAACATGTTTATTCTACGAGCTTCATTTAAAAAAACGAGACATGAAGAATGTAAAAGTTACTAAGTATTATACCATTACTTATAAAATAATACATTTTGAGAACGTTACTTATATGTATTATTTTGTCCCCAGATACGTTCTGAAATCAAAGTGACCAGTGTTTCCATGTAGTTCCCTGACACTCAGTGATCGGACAGCAGGTGGCGCCAGTGTTCCAGTATCTAACAGCAAGGTGTTTAGTTGTGTTTGAGGATGAAAGTCAGTAGTTTGGAAGAAGTCATAAAGGTGTTGAAGCTTATTATCTCGTGGTGACCTGAGTCTGCCCCCTGGTGGATTTACCTCCACACACTGACAATCACTCTATTCCCACAGGCTCTATTCCACTGATGAAGCGCAGTTAGAAAAGGTTAGACTCAATAGCGAGATAAACACTGAAATCAGAAACTCTGTATCCACCAAAATACTGTAGCGTCCTCGCTAATGAATGACTCACCGAGGCTGTTGTTGTTTCTCACTTTGGTTTATTATAACTTCAGTTACAGGTTTTCCCTACACAAGTCGGGGTGCATCACCTCTGCTCTGCCCTTGCCCCCTCCCCTCTGCCAACACCGGCTCGCGCGACCAATAGCGTCGCCGCCAGCCCCAGGTTGGTTGTCAGAGTGCAGAGTGACAGCTCGGCTGACCAATCGTCCCAATCCCAGGGTCGCTTGATTGATTGATTGATTGATTGATTGATTGATTGATTGATTGATTGATTGATTGATTGATTGATTGATTGATTGATTGATTGAAAACTTAATTAACAGATTGCAGAATGGGTACAATACAGTACGGGCTCAATACACACAATTGTTAAGGGGATGCAGACCAGAGAAGACTTTCGTCTGTTTACATCAGGGTCCCCCATTTTCAATTCATCAGGACATATATGACATACAGATAGACAGTACTGCTACATCTATACATTTATGACATACCAGATTTGCAAATACAGTACTGTTTGTGATACAAAAGAGTCCAGAAAAGAGTATATACATTTGACGGTAAAAACTGTACATTGGGGGAGGTTGGGTAGGTGGGGGGGGGGGGGGGGGGGGGGGGGGGGGGGGGGGGGGGGTTGGGCAGGAGGGGTGGGGGAACACTGTACAACTGTACAAGCAAAACTGTACATTGGAATATTGACAACCATACTTGGTCATTTACTGTACATTGGAGGGGGTTGGGTTAGGACATTTACATGGGCCAGTTTTGAATTCCAGTCTCCCGTAGGTGTTCTTTGAGAGTGTTTTTGAACGTTTTTGAAAATGCGTAGGACAATCAGCGATTTCCACAGTACAATGACAACATGACCTCACATAGTGGACAGTGACAGAGTGATAAGCAGGGGTATATACCATCACCCCCTCCTTTATTACATTATTATTAGCAGTATGGCATATGGCTGCCACTCTGGGGGGTAGTACAGTGAGTGTAAGCATGAAATAAATTGTGAGCGTTCTAGGACACATCTAAATCAACAGTGACGTCACAGAACACACAGTATGATGCACCGTGTGAAACACATTGACGAGGGTGACAGTGGCTCGGGAGGTAGAGCAGTCATCTGGCAATCCGGAGGTTCCCGGTTAAATTCCCGCAGCGTGTCGAAGTGTCCTTGAGCAAGACACTTAACCCATAATTGCTCTCGATGAGCAGGTTGGCACCTTGCATGGTTGGCACCTTGCATGGTTGCCTCCGCCGTCTGTGAGGTGTGTGAATGTGTGAGTGAACGGTTAAAATGTGAGGAACAAATTGTAAAGCACTTTGGATAAAAGCCCTATATAAATGCAGCCATTTACCATTTTATAATGAAAATGGTCACTGTGTGCATTATCCTCTGTGTGGATTCTGGGGACGTCAGCGTAGACCTGCTCCTTCCCTGTCAGCAGCAGTGTTGTCCAGGTGTTGTCACGGAGACCTTCAGTAGGTGGGGTCTGACAGCTGTTTGGGCAGATCACAATGATCCAGCCAATCAGGCGGCTCGACCCCCCTGGGGGGGGGGGGGGGGGGGGGGGGGGGGCTGGGTGGTGATTAAGCTCAGCAGCATCGTCATACCTCGCTCTGTCTGGATCTGCTGACCACTCAGAGGTGTCTCACGGTGATCAAAATGCAGTTGTGAATTATTTCTTTCTTTTTAATGGAAGAAAATAATGTTTCAATAATCTTTAATACCAACCAAGACATATAAAAAATGAATAACCCATTATCACTGTATAGCAAGACATCATGTGTGGACAAAAACGACACAACATTAACTTACATTTAATTTTTGCATCTGAAATGGGTGAGGGTAGGGATGGGATGGGGTTGTGGGGGGAAAATACCCAAAACAAATAAGGTAGGACATTTGCTTTTTTTATCTGTATATTTTGTAGCCTACACCTATTGCTCCTCCCAATAAAATATTGCATAAAAGAATTACACTACAGTCAAAAACGGGTAAACCCCATAATATTCATCACTTCACTTTTTTTTTTTTTTTAATAAACATAATTATTTTTTTTTATACTTGATCTGGTATCTTTGTTTAGAGGGTTTTTTAATCACATAATACCAGAGACATCTGAGTATTTTTCTCACACCGACAGACCACTTGGATTTACAGTGTAAATACTCAGAGAGACAATCAGATTAAAGATGATGGCTCATGATACATTACGGTCATTCTCAAGATTCTGCCACCAAGTTAGATTTTAGTTTACAAATGTATAATAGCAATAATAATGTATTATAATAGAAATATATATCATGTGTCCATGTATATGGTGTAAGATCCTGATCAAACTGGCCAGTATCACGTCTTCGTCTGTTTGGCCCTCCATCCAATTCCTCTGCGTTGTGTACTTTTAATGGTCCTGACGTCTCCGATACTGGTAGATAAGATCCTTATCTCCCCCGTTAGTGCAATCCATAAACCATACTAATTCTCCACCTCCGTAAGAATTCGACACTTCGACACCGTGAGATACCTTATGAGGAAAAGCGTTGTTTTATTGCTATAAACAGAACCTCATAATCAGATGTTATCAGATGTTATCAAATTGTATCGTCCTTGAAGAGTCTATTCTAATGATCTTTCGGTGTGTTCGTCTATCGTCCTTTTGTGATTCAGTCCAATAGTGTTCAGGCCTGTTCGTTAGCCTAACCCTCCTCGCGTTAGCCGAAGCTACTGTAATGATGATGTGGCATTCTCCCTCCCCCCCCCCCCCCCCTCCGTGGTGGAGGAGGAAGAGTCTCTCCTGGTTCCTTCCCTCCTAGTCTCAGTCAGATTTTAGTCTGCCCTCCACCCGGAAACACCGCTCGACTCATAGATCCTCGCCGTAGCAACGACGGCCCCGCCTTCTGGTTGTCATGCGACATGTTGTCATGACAACTGCATAACCTTTAACACCATTAAACGTTTCATTCACTGTTGCATTAAAATAAACCCCCCTCCCTCGCTCTGGGAGACACTTGCTCTTATCTCAGATGTTCTCACAAGGAATGTCAACAAACATTCTCTCGCTGGCAGTGTGGTGCTCTGCTAAGCCAAACACATTTCTGCCCTCTCTGACCTGGCACCGTTAGATGCTACCATCTTCCCCCAATCTATACATCACATACATTGAAAAAGCACCCCAAATCTCTCATTCCCCCCTTTGATTCTTAATCAACCTTCAGAATCATAAGACTACTTGGTTTTTCAATTAATTATACACAAAAAATAGACTCATAACAATTAGGGCCCCGCCGTCTGCTGTTTTGCCTTTTTGTTTTCCATTACCCGCATCACACCCAAACCAGAAAGGATAAACAACGGTCATGGAGGAGAGAAAGAGAGAGAGACAGATAAAAACACAGATTGCAACTTTTCAGACGACACACCTAACCCTTCGGCCCCCCTATTAGGTACCCCACGTCCAAATCAGAGCGCTCCCTTCCCTCTTACAGTACACCTCCCATCTTGGGCCGGTCCCGTCTTCTAGGGCAAGGGCCCCTTTCAGTGACGGCTCCTTTCTTAAGCTGGTCCCCCCCCCAGGGCGCGGTCCCCTAGGCAAAAATGTCCCCCCTGGTCTGCTACTGCTCAATGTCTCTGGCTGTCCCCTCCACATCTGCTCCTCCACCGCCGCCGTCTCCTCTCTCTCGTCGTGGACGATCTGTGTACCAGGCTGCCGTGCCTGGCCCCTGCGGCTTCCTCCTCCTCCAGTCTGTCTCCTGGCCATCTCCATCGCTGTCGGTGTCATTCCCCCCTTGAAAGCAGAAACACAACACCGGCAGTCGTCTGTACATTCGACTTCCCTTGTTTTGCTATTAGTCTAGCACCTTCTCCATACCTATTATCTATCTTACAGGGCGGTTCCCTGTTTGTTGTCTTCCGGCGTGACACTTGCAGTTTCCGATACCCACTCCGCGCAACTCTTCATCCCAGTTTGACCCCCAGCGCGCGCCAGTTCTTCTGGTGACGTGTCTTCTGAAGACCCTGCCTATCTATTAGGTGTGAGAAGGCCCCACTGGAATTCAACCTCCCTCTTTATTCCATAATTAACCCATTCAAATAACTGCACCATCTTTCTGTGCAATTCTTATTTAATCAATTAATAATTAAACTCTATATCTAATATTATTATTATAATAATAATCCACTCTGTGCTAAATATTCCCCTATGGGTAATGAAAACTCCCCAGCACTACCCCCCCTCCGCCAGTAGGTGGCGACCTACTCCTCCTCGATGGTGTTTTAGTTGACGTGTCACTTCCTGGTTCTTTATCTGTTGTTATCTCCTCGTGGCTCACGGCCATCTTGTATCATCCCCCTCGTGGCCCCTTTTGCGGCCATCTTGACTCGGTGCAAATGGCTACTCTCTCAACAAACGAACGCTGCCCTTCCTTCCAAGGCCTAAAAACACAGCTGTTTTTCCTCTCTTTCCTATCCATTATCAGGGGACGCTTTCTCAGACTAATACTCTTGCCTGATCGGACATAATACACACTGGTACAATCTCCTTTCGACTTTCCTTCTGTTATGAAAACAGTCCCGCCATCAACAATTTTTCGATCTGATTCAAGCGCCCCCCCCCCCCCCCCCCTTTCCTCATCTCGCATTACCCTCCTTAAACCAAAACTGTGCAGCCTGCCTCGTTTGCTTTTCATTCTCTGTAGATAACACCCTCGATTTTCACCATGGCTCTCTGCTCATATTATTACAGCTGGCTTCTCTGTCGCTACTTATTTACGGATGCACTATCTTTGTTCGTTTTTATTTGGCTTAAAAGATCAAAACAACCATGTGTGCACAGTGAACTCACATCTTTCTCCGGCGCGCTGTTTCTCCTACAGCGCTGGTCCGCCTCATGACCGCTCGACTCGACGCTCTCTCCCAGGGCTGGCCGGCCTTGCTTCGATCATGATTCTCCCACACATTGATGACTGTTGTCCACTGTCGCCCCATTATTGAAAAAGTCTTTATCCGTTGTTCTTATCTCTTGCAAATCCGGCTGTCATCAACAACCAACTGTTCCCGTTGTTTTAATCTCTTGCAAATCCGGCTGTCATCGGCACCAACTGTAAGATTCTGAACAAACTGGCCAGTATCACGTCTTCGTCTGTTTGGCCCTCCATCCAATTCCTCTGCGTTGTGTACTTTTAATGGTCCTGACGTCTCCGATACTGGTAGATAAGATCCTTATCTCCCCTGTTAGTGCAATCCATAAACCATACTAATTCTCCACCTCCGTAAGAATTCGACACTTCGACACCGTGAGATACCTTATGAGGAAAAGCGTTGTTTTATTGCTATAAACAGAACCTCATAATCAGATGTTATCAGATGTTATCAAATTGTATCGTCCTTGAAGAGTCTATTCTAATGATCTTTCGGTGTGTTCGTCTATCGTCCTTTTGTGATTCAGTCCAATAGTGTTCAGGCCTGTTCGTTAGCCTAACCCTCCTCGCGTTAGCCGAAGCTACTGTAATGATGATGTGGCATTCTCCCTTCCCCCCCCCCCCTCCGTGGTGGAGGAGGAAGAGTCTCTCCTGGTTCCTTCCCTCCTAGTCTCAGTCAGATTTTAGTCTGCCCCTCCACCCGGAAACACCGTTCGACTCATAGATCCTCGCCGTAGCAACGACGGCCCCGCCTTCTGGTTGTCATGCGACATGTTGTCATGACAACTGCATAACCTTTAACACCATTAAACGTTTCATTCACTGTTGCATTAAAATAAACCCCCCTCCCTCGCTCTGGGAGACACTTGCTCTTATCTCAGATGTTCTCACAAGGAATGTCAACAAACATTCTCTTGCTGGCAGTGTGGTGCTCTGCTAAGCCAAACACATTTCTGCCCTCTCTGACCTGGCACCGTTAGATGCTACCATCTTCCCCCAATCTATACATCACATACATTGAAAAAGCACCCCAAATCTCTCAGTGGGCATCATGCATGAAAGGGTTCATCGTCGTAATCGACATCCTCTGTGGCAGCACAGTTTGTATCTACGGGTCAGTGCTTATCAAAAGTCACCAATGTACTCCAATGTACAGCCCCACCCAACCCAACACCTACCCAACCTCCTCCAATGTACAGTTTCCATGTCAAATGTATGTCAGTATTCCAATGTACAGTGTCCCCCCCCCTACCCAACCCCCCACCTCCAATGTACAGCCCCACCCCACCTACCCAACCTCCCCCAATGCACAGTTTCTATGTCAAATGTATATACTCTTCTTCTGGATTTTTTTAGTATCACAAACAGTACTGTATTTGAAAATCTGGTATGTCATAAATGTATAGATGTAGCAGTACTGTCTATCTGTATGTCATGTGTGTCATATGATGAATTGAAAATGGGGGACCCTGATGGAAACAAGACGAAAGTCTTTCTCAGGTCTGCATCCTCTTAACAATTGTATGTATTGAGCTGTACTGTACTGTACCCATTCTGCAATCTGTTAATAAACTTTTCAATCAATCAATCAAAACCAGCCAATACTTGGCCGACCTCTATGTACTGTAAGTGCATCTAAGAGACCACTGCTGTCCCTGTTGTCCACTGCTCTCCCTGTCGTCCACTGCTCTCCCTGTCGACCACTGCTCTCCCTGTCGACCACTGCTCCCCCTGTCGACCACTGCTCTCCCTGTCGACCACTGCTCCCCCTGTCGACCACTGCTCCCCCTGTCGACCACTGCTCCCCCTGTCGACCACTGCTCTCCCTGTCGACCACTGCTCCCCCTGTCGACCACTGCTCCCCCTGTCGACCACTGCTCCCCCTGTCGACCACTGCTCTCCCTGTCGACCACTGCTCCCCCTGTCGACCACTGCTCCCCCTGTCGTCCACTGCTCTCCCTGTTGACCACTGCTCCCCCTGTCGACCACTGCTCCCCCTGTCGACCACTGCTCCCCCTGTCGACCACTGCTCCCCCTGTCGACCACTGCTCCCCCTGTCGACCACTGCTCCCCCTGTCGACCACTGCTCCCCCTGTCGACCACTGCTCCCTCTGTCGACCACTGCTCTCCCTGTCGACCACTGCTCCCCCTGTCGACCACTGCTCTCCCTGTCGACCACTGCTCTCCCTGTCGACCACTGCTCCCCCTGTCGACCACTGCTCCCCCTGTCGACCACTGCTCCCCCTGTCGACCACTGCTCCCCCTGTCGACCACTGCTCTCCCTGTCGACCACTGCTCCCCCTGTCGACCACTGCTCCCCCTGTCGACCACTGCTCTCCCTGTCGACCACTGCTCCCCCTGTCGACCACTGCTCTCCCTGTCGACCACTGCTCCCCCTGTCGACCACTGCTCTCCCTGTCGACCACTGCTCTCCCTGTCGACCACTGCTCCCCCTGTCGACCACTGCTCTCCCTGTCGACCACTGCTCTCCCTGTCGACCACTGCTCCCCCTGTCGACCACTGCTCTCCCTGTCGACCACTGCTCTCCCTGTCGACCACTGCTCCCCCTGTCGACCACTGCTCCCCCTGTCGACCACTGCTCCCCCTGTCGACCACTGCTCTCCCTGTCGACCACTGCTCCCCCTGTCGACCACTGCTCCCCCTGTCGACCACTGCTCTCCCTGTCGTCCACCGTCCACACCAGCATCCCTCCCAGGTGACGGCCACCTCGTGTGGACCTCGTCTAAATATCATACTTCTGAAGTATAAACAAACGTTTGATGCATTTGATGCTTCTTTACAGATTCAGTACCTTTGAAAAATAAGAGCAGATCTGGTCAATTTGTTGCATGTTTTTGCCTTTTGTGGAATGTTCAGGGAGTGGTTACCATGGTTACCTGCTGCCTTGTTGGAAGAAAGATTCTAAACATAATGTGAAAGTCCACAGTTGGTCAAACTACACCTCAAATGAGAAATAGTTCCTTTACTGATCATTTGAAAATGGCAACATTAGCTCATAAAAGTACCGTTAACACTGAAGAATACATTACACAAAATCACATTTATGTATACGGTAGTTTGTTTAATATAATAATAATAATAATAATAATAATAATAATAATAATAATAATAATAATAATAATAATAATAATAATAATAATAATAATAATAATAATAATTGTTAGACTAGAAGTATTTATTTGTCATTCAGTTTTAACACACACACACGAGACCCACAGGAACACACACACACATGCACTGAATCGCAGATGAAATGTCTCTCTGCACTTTTCCCATCCCGTTGTCCTTCCCCCCATGGGCAGCCGAGAGCAGATAGGGCGTCAACGTGAGCCGCGCCCCGGGGACCAATCCAAGTGCTCCTGTCCGTCTTCGTCAAGGACACCACAGCGTTAGCGATCTGCTGTGCATGTTTTTCCATTGGGTTTATCTTATCGGGGGGGAAACCCTTGCAAGCACGGGGAGAACATGCAAACTCCACACAGAAAGGCCTGGGAGATACCCCACCTGAGTACCTGGCATCATGGAAACCTGGTCCCCAAGCGGGAATCAAACCCTGGACCTTCTTGCTGTGAGGCGAGTGTTAACCACTACACCACCGTGCCGCTCCTACTTACTTACTTTACTTACTTACTTTAGAAATATGATATTTAGACTAGGTCATCAAAATGAAGTGAGCCCTGACACTTGGGAGGAAGGGTGGCGTTGACAGCGGAGAACAGGGACAGCAGTGGCCGCTAGCTTACTTGTACAGAGTAGATGACCTTAGATAGAGAGGCGAGACTGCCAAGTTCTACTAAAGTGAAATATCCCTTTAAGGCAATAGCCCAAAATATGCTGAGCCAGCCACACTCATCTGCTTATGCTTAATCATAATGTCAACATAATAATGTAGGCGACCTCTAATGGGCTCTGCTATTGGCGAGTAACACTGGTTGACTTCAATCTTATGTGCAGTGCGTACTTCATACTTCACTGAATAACATTGTCGCAGTACAGTGGGCATTGATTTGACTGGAATGAGCTTTCCTTCCCCGATCCATTATGTAGGCCTGTGCTGAAGCCAGAGGTGACTTCACAGACCGCTCTCTGGAGAGGTCTTGCATTGGAGTGGCTGCTGGAGGATTGCCTCAAAGTGGGACAGCAAATGTGGTCCGTCTGAGGAACTGATTATGCCACCAAATACCTCATTGGTCTCCCACTCATTTACATAAATTTACATTACATTTACATTCACATTTACATTTACATTTAGTCATTTAGCTGACGCTTTCATCCAAAGCGACTTACAAGTTCTGCACAACAAGTCAGCAGGAAGGGTACAACTCTGGCAGCTAAGGGTAAGTTAGATTGGTCATCAAACAGTGTCGATCTTGAGTGCTACAGTCTTGAGTGAATCACGGCTTCAGTAGCTAAACCAGTGTAACTTACCATGTACTCACTTCTTCTAGAAACCCAAAAATCTTAAGTTAATGACACAGCAGGGCACACATTTAGCACACACACGCACGCACGCACGCACGCACACACACACACACACACACGTGAGTGAGCCCTCATCAGTGCGATTCATTCTTCTCTTCTATTTTCATTTCAGGTAGTTGTACCTTAAAGGGGAACTATTTTACTATTTCTTTCACTATTTGGGCACTTTTACACAATTCCTGTGAGTCTATGGAACACCTCTGTAATATATATATATTTTTTTATTCATTGTTTTGTATTTCTAATCAAGTCCTCAAAAACAGCATTTTTCTACCTCAAGATCTCGAGCTGTTTTGAGCCTGGGCTCCTAAACCACTGCGCAGCGTCGTCTTCGCCTGAACATTAACATGCAGCAGTGACTATATGACATCACATATAGGCACATTTTCAAACGACTCAGTTCAGTGAGGGTGAATATTGTGAGAGGAGAATTGGAAGAATGCGCCAATATGAGAATTTTGAGACATAGATCATATTAATATAAGTTCACATAGCTAGGAAACAATGCTAAACACTCAAAAAGGCCATTTATAAGATAGTTCCCCTTTAAGATAATTGAAGGCTGGCATCTGTAAATCCAGATATAAGTACTTGTCTTTATTCTTATTTTATTATCATTATTATTAGTATTATCATTATTTTCTTTCCAATGAAATGAAAATCAGAAAATAAGTGGTATATGATGGAAAATATGAAAGTCAATGCTTGAAGGAAAATGGACTTCGGAAATCAGTTTTCATTCTATTTATTTACTGTTCTGTAAAAGTCTTGTTGAATGTAATGTTTTATGTTTTGTGTGGACCCCAGGAAGACTAGTTGTTGTCATGCAACAGCTAATGGGGATCCTAATAAACTCAAACTCTTCACTAGTCAGTATAGGATGTAACTTCCAGAGCATAGGCGGCGGGTGAGCTGGACATCAGGGTAGGCTGTAGATGGGATGGGACAGTGCTGTCCAGGTTCTGATTTCATACAATACACACACCCACTAGGCTACTACAGCGAGCTCCACTCATTTCGTATAGTGCAAATTAATTGTTCAAATGAAGACATCCAATATGATTAACCATTGTCTTACCTTAATGCAAAAAAAAATGCAACGTTTCGCGCATCAATGATCTTTTCTGCTTTAAGTTTGTCTGTGAGATCACTTTCAATGTGAAGCTGCTTTGAAAACAATGTACATAGTAGCTCTAAAAAGTTTCCACGATTTGATTAACTCTGACTCAGTCTCATCATGCCCTCGTAGAGCAAGCCTTTGGCCTCAGGTGATCCGGTGTTATGCCCAGGCGGCATGTAACTTGGAATGGAGTTCCAGGTCTTGGCAGCTCTCACGGAGAGGGCTGATTTGCTAAATGTACTTGTCCTTAATGGAACAGCCAAGTCACCCGGTACAACAATTCTGGTGAACCTGGAGGTGAAAATCGGAAAGTGGGGGTGGGGCTAGACCATGGAGGATTTTGAAGACCAGGCTGGCATCGGTTAGTTTGATGATGCGGCGTGATTGGTTACTGCCTGCAGTCTGGAATGTTAAACGACCACCACACCTACTGCCATTGACACCTTGGTTGGCTGACCCTTGCGTATTGTCACCACCGGGCTGCAGCAGCCCACACACACACAATATCGTAGCCTAGGCTGCCTATAATAATGCGCAGACTGGGGCTGCTGGTTTGGGTCGGCATAGCCTCGCCTGGCCTTACATACCCGCCGCCTATGTTCCAGAGGCATTGGTACAGTGAGTGTCTGTCTGGCAGGTCTCCTCGAGACTCAGTGAGAGGAGTATTCAGGCCTCGCCCTCTACTCCTTCCTACAGCTGTGACCCACACTGGAAATGGGCCTTGAAACCGTAATTAATGAGTTAAGATAATTACAGGGAACAAAATATATTGATCAGGTCGGCGAACTCCTGAGTGTTAAACACACGAGGCACAAGGCTCAGCGGTTACCTCATGCCGGTGTCAGGAAACGTGAGGTAATGTGATGTGTTTGACCATATTTTGGCATTTGCGCCGCCCCAGCACATTATTGAGATGCATAGAGAATTCTCCCTGAGACATGAGGGAGTTCTCTGGTAACTCTGTCTTCGTTTGATTAATTGGAAGCAGATATCTGACCCAGGCAGAATGATTGCTATTTGCAGCTATTTGCTGCTGGAAAATTGATATGTCTCTAGTACTATGCACTCAACACTGCAGCACCCAAGTTTCAACACTGTTTGATGAACATTGTTACTCAGCTGATAGACTTGTATACCCTTCCTGCTGACTTGTCGTAAAGAACTTGTAAGTCGCTTTGGATGAAAGTGTCAGCTAAATGACTAAATGTACTGTAAAACAAACCACCTTATTACACTTGTAAAGAATCAGCTAAATGACTAAATGTAATGTAAAAACAAACCACCTTATTACACTTGTAAAGTGTCAGCTAAATAACGTAAGGTTATGTATATAACCAAGTTCTGTGAGTTATGGTGCGCTCAGCACCAGTTGCACTGTACTTCACTTCGTGCACGAGCACTGAATAAAAAATTCCACCATGTACCTTTACATCCCAACATTCGTCTGGCCACACCCCCATCCGCTTACCTTCATAAGCAGGAGTGTGGTCACCTACTCGCCTCCTTCCCAAACTTTCACCATAAGGCGAGATCAAGGGCCGCAGCGGCGTCCTGGTGCTGAGCGCACCATAACTCACAGAACTTGGTTATATACATAACCTTACGTTCTGTTTCGTTATGGCTTCGCTCAGCACCAGTTGCACAACAGGAGCTGAGCGGGAGCCATAGCCCGACAAATGTACCCCACTGAGGCCCCCCACAACCATCAGACCGGGGAGGACCGAGCCCCCCGACCCTCCCTAATGGAGGATACCCCCCCTATTGGAGGCTTACGGGAGGGAGATGGATCCGACAGTGTGAAGAGGAACTCAAGCAACTCAACGCACAGGGTGAGCAGACCGTGGCTTGACCCCACGACTACACACACGCACAACCCGCATGCCACCCGGGAACGAACGGAAGGAACAACCTCGTTACTGCCCCCAAAATCACGGGGTCAAGAGCAACCCAACCCCGTGGCAAGGCTGTAGCAGCGGAGCACGAAGGAAGACCCAGACCCACCGAAGGGACTGGATCCCCTGGAAAAAGGGGGCCCGGAGAGGTCAATGACGCCAGGCATCAAGACCCCACCAGGCGGTCACTTAGTGACACCGCCCCCCACATCGCCAGCGTATTCGGATAAGGCCCCTCCAAGAGCGAGCCCTTTCCCCCCAATAGCACACCGCCTGGCACACTGACCCTGCAGAACAGGCAGTCAGCATGGCCGTAAGCACTCAAAAAGGTTAACTAACGGAAGCAGGCAGCGCACCGGGGAAACCAGGCAGCAGGCTGTAACCTGAGCCTGGAGCACTGCGGACGAGACAGGCGCCAAAGGAGTCAGCTGAAAACAGCCCCCCCCGGCGGAAGGGGCGTATGCTGGCGTTGTTGATCACCATGACAACGCCTCCATTAAAAAAAACCCACCCAGAGGGGTCGAGGCAGAGAAGGCTGACATGATTGGCAGACGTCATGAACGTGCAGGGGCACACTCAACCGGGTAACCCGGGAGTTGACTCTGCTCCAACACACCAGGAAATCAACCACCCTCTCGCTACAGACGGTGGTTGTTCCTATAACCCCTCAAGAAAAAACTC
The DNA here is from genome assembly GCF_963971535.1 of Notolepis coatsorum. Lineage (NCBI taxonomy): Eukaryota > Metazoa > Chordata > Actinopteri > Aulopiformes > Paralepididae > Notolepis > Notolepis coatsorum. Next base: position 15,420 of record NW_028172732.1, read on the forward strand.
CAAAACACACCTGCGGGTATACACCGGCTATACCGCAGTACAAGCGTTTCAGTTTTCAAAAAAAGGTTATCCCAGGCCTACGGTATCAACGAAACTTTACTTCGGACCGGGCCCGGCGGCACGGGAAGCACAGGGTTACCAGAGGAGGTCCAAGACCACCCCAACAGCCCCCTCTTCGCCACACGTGAGAGAGGAGCGAAATAATGGAGAACCAGCCCTAAGCACACCGCACTTGGTATTCCCAGGCGGTCTCCCAACCAAGTACTAACCAGGACCGAACCTGCTTAGCTACCGAGATCGGGCGTGTACAGGTTGGTATGGCCGTAAGCCATTACGATAGTGCAGAGTACAACATGTACCCAACAAAGGGCCTCCATAACGCCTAACCCTGTGACACCCGGACCGACCCGGCATTTTTCCCCCCGAAAAAAGCACAAGTCCCTCAGGGTACCAGAACAGCAGATCTGCATCCCCGGCGGACAACGGGTTAACTGACCTGGACCAGCGCGACCAGACCAGTCCCGTGTCCTAACCACGCCGACATGCCCACTCCAGAAGAGGGGGTAGGTATGCGTGTCGATCTAAAACATGAAAAGAGGGCGCCACCCAGACGGTCCCCATTTGGACCGTGCTCAGTGGCCCACCCCAAGGGCGTGAGACCCCTCTACCTATGTTCTGATCTATTCCGTTAACATCCCCCAGATATGAACGAGAATTCATCGAGACAACCTAGTAAACTGGCGCTCGGAAGAGACAAAACTCCATCCCAGTTGCCCTATAAAAACGCTGTTTTAACAAGCAACCAAGGCGCACTTAGCCCCTGCGTGATTCTTTAACAGAAACACACCGAGCCAGCACTATGTATGCGTCAAGACCCAAATACATCAATGGATAGTCTAGCAAGACACCAAACATTGTTCCTCCAAGTCGCTTGGGAGAACGACACGGAGCCGTCGTGCTTCATGTACCTTCCTCTTTTTATCCAAAAAAGAAAGAAACACAGACTGACATGAATCCCACATGACGCAGCTGAGGGTAATTTTTTTTTTACATTTTTACATCCCACCACCCTCGCCATAGGGAGGAGACGGAAATCCCCAGAGAGACTTCCCACGCGAGCTGTATAGATTGAAAAGAATATATTGCAACATTGAGCTATGTAATATTTGGGTTAGGGCTCTCCGAGGAGGAGGCACTGAACCAATACACACTCAATAATCGAATTGAATCGAATACACACACAATAGAGCAGAACTCCTTTTTGAAGTTCTACTCACCTTGACAATCTGAGGAGGAGGCTCTGAACTCTGAGGAGGCTCCCTCACAGGGAAGGAGTCCGAACTCACAGAAGGCCCGAGGAGGAGCTTCGTGAGGAGGAGCTCTGACAACTCCCTGAAACAGATCCATAACATGGACCTGAACAACTCACGGAAGTCTTACCAACAGAGACGCGCACAGTGACATACTCTATGGCGGGGGAATTTCTGCGGTGCACACGCCCAATCTTCCAGGGCGTGGGACCAGGAAACTCCCCCCCCCCCCCCCCTCTTACCCTGTAACGTGCCGAACAGCAACGTGACAGGAACCTTGAAGGACAGGAGGTTTTAACCCCTGACCAATCAGAAAAGGGGAGGAAAGGATTACCAGGTCGTACCAGTACGACCCCACACCCATGATACGATGTAATGACAAAAAAGAGCATGACACAGTCATAGTCTGCTACATGAAGTGTCTAACAGCTACACATAGCTCATGTGCTAACCTGCTATCTGATTTTTACTAAGGAAAAAACACAGAATAGAGAGGGCCCCCTTTAAGAGCCCCGGTACCAGACTTACACATGTGCTTCTGTGACCAAACCTAACCCAGTTGTAGATCACAAGACACACACAACCCTTCATCACAACAAAAAATGGCAAAAGTACACTCTTGCTACAGAGGAACGCCGTTTTTCATAACGAGAGAATACAGAATCCTTGATTATGTATTGGCCACAGGCCTTGCTAAGCACACATGATAAGTGACCAAACAATCTTTTCTTTAGGAAAATATAGTTTCTCAAGCGGAAAGCACAACCCCAGCAATTAAGCTAAGGGTTACATCGTATCCCCACAAACACAGTGACACAATATATTGTAAACAACATGTCTGAGAGGAGGGTGGGGAAGCCCCAGGGAAACCGGGGGGATCACCCCTCCTTCCTTACCCTTGAGACGGCCAAGTTGAACAGGTAACCCTGTTAATATGTGAACACACTGTTCATTGTCATTACAGGCTGAGAAAAGAATTCATTCCTCAATCACATGTCACTAAGCATAGCTTTATAGGTTAATTAACCCCCTTAGTTGTGAGTTCACGGTACATGAACACACATGTTCTCATCACAACTAACCAGATCATTTTTACACATGTAAACAACAACCCGATTTCTATGAAGAGAGAAGCTATACCAGTGACAAGACAATTCACACACAACACGCGCCGTATCCTCAATGTATTGCAGCAACACACGTTTTGGAAAACATCGTTATTACAAAACACTTAGAAGGGAAGGAAAGAAGAAGTGTTTAAGGTCCGGTCGGGACCTTCCTACCCTGAGCGCCGGCCAAGAGAACTGCAATCTGGCTAACGGGGGACCGAAGTTGAACACAGCATCCCTGTGTTGACGATGAGGGTAACGTCGTTGCGCCACCCAGCCGCTACGTTTTTCCATGTTTGACACAGTCCTCGCTGGCAGGGCTCCGGTGTAGGTTTGACTAACATCCTCTGTCAAAGATGACGTCGTAGTCAGAGTGTTTAAGGCATGTTATAGTCATAAAAAACGTTCAACAGTGTAGCATTAAGCTAACAGCCGTTCGACCGATAGCAACAAGCTAACGTTTACTAGCCTGGTAACACAGCGGGCTAGCGTCGCAGCTAACAGCTGGCTGGCTAACACAGTAGTCCACAACTAGCACGCAAGCTAAGCAGCTATCACCTGAACTGTACACAACGACATAACAAGCCACACTTCAGACAGGCCGCTGTCCAAGTCCCTCCCCTAAGAGGGAAAAGAAAAAGAATGTCAGAACACAGTTTTCAACGGTGATCCAGACATGCAGCGGGGCCAGCACAGTTCCCATTTCGGGCTGCAGCCGACTTTGAGCATGGAACTCCCGATAAAGAAGATCCTATGCCCACATTTCCTCGTTAGGGTATACTTTCATTTGTATATGAAAGATGGGGCCTGCACGGGACAGAGAAGCATCCGCTCGAGAATCCTGGGATCACCAGGTCCTGGTCGGGGCCCACTAGATTGACCATCATGGGCATCAGACCAAGATCCTCCGACCGCCGTTTAAGCCGAGCAGAGGACCCCAGCCTGAAGTCGGCGTTTCGTAAATTGTCAGCTAACCCCCACAGCATCAACAACAACCAGAGCTCGCAAGCAAAACAGTACGTACCCAACCTGGAAACAACCGCTTCTCACAACAGTCGGTGCTTCCCACAGTCCAGCTGTGTGGCCGGAGGGCAACCCCATCCAGCCGCAGCAAGGAGGACTGTAGCTGGGGAGCATGTCAGCGGCGTGAGCTCCTAATACGAAAAAGCCGATGAAGGTCGGAATGACCATCATCTTCCAGACACTCCAGTAACGAAGACAATATCGCCGTATTTTCTCGAAAATAGTGAGAGAGAAAATAAAGATATGATGTCAACGTATCTTCCGTTCTTTTGTTTTCCAACTTTCTTCTACTAACAACCTCGTCAAGTGGGGATCTACCGAAGGCACTTCCTTGTGGTGAAAGTGAAGAAGGAGGCGAGTAGGTGACCACACTCCTGCTTATGAAGGTAAGCGGGTTGGGGGTGTGGCCAGACGAATGTTGGGATGTAAAGGTACGTGGTGGAATTTTTTATTCAGTGCTCGTGCACGAAGTGAAGTACAGTGCAACTGGTGCTGAGCGAAGCCATAACGAAGCAGAACTAAATGTAATGTAAAAACAAACCACCTTATTACACTTGTAAAGAATCAGGGGGCTATTCGGCAATCATATGCAGAGTCTAGCTCTGCAATGGCCAGGTCACCTCAGGAAAGCTGTCGCAATTACACCGTTTCTATTGCTAGAGTTTTGTTTTATAGACTTTTCTATTTTTAGACGACGGTTGACCGTGAACCTGTGTAAGACGCGTGGGAGACTTCTTCATTGTACCTGCATAATAAGCACCTCCTGCTTCCTGGTTGACTGATGAAATGGACTCACCCACTAGACACAATCAATGAAAGACAAAAAGCTTAGCGGAATGAAATGACCAACGGTCAAAGCGCAAACAAATAGACCTGCGCACAGCGGTTTAACAGCTTTGATGCAGAAACCTGGCGGGATGACCTGGAAAGACATCTTTTCACCGTATCCTTAAATAACTACTTGATTTGTCAAACTTCATACAGTATCAGTCAATATCAGAAGGGAGCTAATGAGTACAGCTGAAATATTGATTATAGGAAGATGATGATACTGCCTGAAATGAGATCAAATGATTGGCCAACGCACTGCATGCTAAGCAGCAGAGCGGTTAAAGTGTGTGTGTCTGTGCACGTGTGTGCGTGCGTGTATGCGTGTGTGTGCGTGCTTCACAATTCACAGTGTGTGAGTGTGCATTTGGTGTCTGTGTGTGTGTTCAGAATGTATGCGTGTACTACATGGTTGTGTGTAGTAGTATGTGTGAACTCTGATCTCACATGTTGTACCTATACATCTCCTCTCCTCATCTCTCTTGTCCTCTCCTCTCTACTCCTCACCTGTGCAGTGTAGCTAATGAGGCTGTGAGCTGATGGCCAGATGAGAGATGGTCAGTGGGAGTGACAGGTTTATTTTGGTCAGCTCGTGCAGCAGCGGGCATGAAAAATTACGTGCCAGCTTGAATAATTAAACAGCCTCGGAGCTCCACTGATCCGCCCGTCCGGAGATCAATAGACGGCGTTCAGACGGAGCGTGCCAGTCTTCTGTCCTCTAAAGCCCTGTGTCACCACAGACCTGAGACTGGAGGTGCGTTTCATTTGAGGGCGAGGAGCTGCTTAGATGACCAGATGTGGGTTCTTCAAGCTGGAGGTGTGAACCGTTATTAGTGACTGGTGGGCTTCATCTAGTCAGAGGCTAAAACATAGTTGTGGCTTAGAGGTGCTATAGATAACATTCAGCCATTAGATGTCGCACCAGATCACCAGCCTGCCATTTTATCCAATCGGGTGCATTCCACATGGGGAAATGGGAAGTAGGGAGGGGATACATCTCACTCTCTCCCCCACCGACGTGTGTGTGTGTGTGCTAAGGACTAATGCACATACAGTAAGGCTGCTGGCCCTGATGGCATCCACGGTCGTGTGCTCAGGTCCTGCACTGAGCGGCTGACTGAGGTCCTAACTGACATCTTCAACCTGTCACCAGCCCAGGCAGTTGTCCCAGCGTGCTTCAAAACCACCTCCATCATGCCAGTGCTGAAACACTCCTCTACCACGAGCCTTAATGACTTCTGCCCTGTCGCACTCACCTCCATCATCATGAAGTGCTTCGAGAGGATGGTCCTGGCTCACCTCAAATCTGGCCTTTCACCCTCCCTGGATAAATACCAATTTGCCTTCTGTGAGAAAATTTGCATGGAGGACGTTATCTCCTCAGTGCTACACTCCGCCCTCTCCCACCTAGATGACAGCAACACCCATGTGAGCAGAGGGTGGTGAACACTTCCCAACGCATCACCGGTACATCACTCCCTGCCATTGAGGCTGTCCATCACAAACAGTGTCTGAGGAACACACGCAGCATCGTCAAGGACCCCTCTCACCCCAACCACAGACTGTTTTCCCTCCCCAACTCTGGGAGGTGCTGCAGGAATCTCAGTTCCAGGACATTTGTTGTCACCTTGCTAAACTCCATGGTGACCGTCCTCCCCCATCCCTCACGCAGCCTACTCCAGAACTCTGTTGAACTTTGAACTCTACTACCTACACTGTATACGTCTGTCTTACACTGTACTGTACTCATACCTACTTTCATTATGCTACTATATCCAACCTACAGTATAGTTTATCAAGTTACGTGTTCCTTTATTGATCCCCTTGGGGTAATGCAGGTGTCATGGCAGCACGGGGGAGGGGGAGGGGAGGTACAGGCAGAAGATATAAAGAGCATAATGAGACATTTACATTTAAATGCCATGTAGATAATCTTGCAAGTACACTGTGACAGATGGTTGGCATTTTGTACAGAAACAAAGAAATGTTTAGAAGAAGGAAGGTTGTTGAAGCAGTCTGTTTTGGATTATGGAGACATGGTTTATAGACATGCTGCTGCTTCCACTCTGAAGCCTTTGGACTCTGTATATCTTTCTGCCCTCAGAACTATCACTGGTGAAAGTTACGGTACCCAACATTGTATATGTGTATATTTTTACATCTAGTGTATATTACATCTTTAGTAGCAAACCACTCCACCACAGTCTGCAGTTGTTTTTAATGAATTGTATTTGTATAACATTATTATAAATGTTTAATTGATTGACTTTCTGTTTCCATATTGTTTTTGTATTCATTATGTGCTGTATTTCTCGACATCATTGTAAATGAGAACGTGCTCTCAATGAGCTTTTGAGATTAAATAAAGATTGAATGAATAAATAAATTAATGAATAGTAATTATTACCTTAACACTGTATAATAACAATGTATAATAACACTGTACACACCGTATACGTGTATCTATATCTGTGTATCTATCGGGCTAGACTGGTTTATGTATTCCTACTCGTACCACTGTATATAATAATACTGAACATACATTATCTTAACTTATTACATGGCGTTTTAACATTCGCCAAAATGCTTGATTGTGATTGGTCAATAGCGCTCCGTTGCCCCTAGCAGCGGTCAATTATTTCTCGATAATTCACCGCTGCTAGGGGCAACAGATCGCTATTGACCAATCACAATCAAGCATTTTGATCGCAGTCACGAAAGGGGCTAAGCTTTACCATATGCACAGCTGCACTACATCAGGTGCAATCAAGTCCACACACCCGCCGATGACAGAGGAGCAACAGAACAACTGCGTCTGCATTTGATCTCGTCTTGTCGATGGTGTAAAATGAATTACGTATATTGTTAGTAAGTTAGCCCTGTAATAAGCGGGATAATGTATAGCTATACTCGGTCATTGTCGCAAAATAATTGACCTTAACTGCGTTTAGAACACCTCAGCGCGGAGCCTCTGTGTTCCAGAACGCAGTCTCTGTCAATTTTTTGCGACAATGACCTCGTAGCTATACATTATCCCTTACATATTTACTCCCTAGCTTTTTCATATTTACTCCATATACACATTATACTCTATAGTATAATATAGAGTATGGCTTGATTTGAGCTGCCCTTTTTGTAATATAGAGTCTATATTACAAAAAGGGTAGCTCAAATCAAGCCATCTGATTGGTTCACAGCCGTGGTATATCAGACCATATACCATGGCTATGATATATAATTCAGGGCTTTGGGTTCATATACTTCCAGAGATCATTGGATCATTCAGGGGCTCATCTTAATCTTCCCATCTTTAAACCGAATGAAACGGTAAACAGAGAGGCCTATTGGGATGTTAGATCCTAATGTGAAAAACTGTGATTTACCTTACCTTGCTACCTCTTTTATCTTTTTTATGCTTGCTTATGCCTGTATTTCTTGTACTGCTGTGAAGCACTTTGAACTGCAATTTCTGTATGAAAAGTGCTATACAAATAAAGTTTATTATTATTATTATATTATTCCCATAACTGTGGTTCCCAACCCACACGCTAGACTAGATATACATGCACATATATACATACATATACGTGTTGGCATTCAACCTTCAACCTTCACTACTTACCTCCATCATAACGTCTGACTAAAACCATGATTCCATGTCAGAATGAACGACATGGTGTCCCCTGAGTGAATATTCCTGTGTGGAACATCAAATAGTGTGCCGCGCCTCTCTGGGGGATTGAAGGGCTTGTCGTATCCTAAAAGACTCCTGACCTTCTGTGGCGTGCATTAGCCCCACCTGGGAACATCCTGCTGCACGGGACCCGCAATGCAAATCTCACGTCACCACATCAAACGGGCCGGCTGATCAAAGGTCAGCCCTCCTTTGTGTAGGTGTTTGATATCGAAATTTCTATTTCATCTCCAACTGTCAAGGACTGTTAGTGCTGGAATGGAGAGGAGAGGGGGGGGGGGGGGGGTAGAGAGGGATGAGAGGGGGGGGGGGGGTAGAGATGGAGGAGAGGGGGGGGGGGGGGAGGGAGGGAGAGATGAGCAGAAGAGATGTGGTTTCAGAGTAGCAGTCAGGGAGGGAGCTGAGAAAGATCGTTGTTATTTGGGGCTTTTTGTGATTTTACATAAATTTACATGCGTCTTTGTATATATTTGTCCTGAATCAACCCTCCCACCTCCCTCGGGAGTATTTGCATAGCCTGCCATACACTGTGATTGTGTGATAGCATAAATCATATCGAACAGCGCACCGTGGTCGAATGAAACGTGTGAGATATCCATAATCTAGGCCTGTGTTATCTTACCTACCGGGGAGAAGTTCTCCCTTCCTGGCGGTGTTGTTATTTCCCCGCGTGGTCCTCATTAGAGCTGGACTACTGTGTGACGTCACGTAGGGAAGAGAGAGAAGGGGTTGGTTGGAACTGATGCATCATTGTGGTTAATTAGGGACATGATTCTCTGCGGCATCGCCGAAATAAAGCAATCAGAATGAGAGTGGAATTAGAATTCAGAGGAGAGCAGCGGTGGTGGCATGGGGAGCCTCCAGATCTGTTCCATTACGCATGAAATTCAGAAAGATGGCATCTCTGTCAATCACACAGTCTAACGGCCTTCATTGTGTGTGTCTGTGTGTGTGCACGTGTATTTCCATGGGCCTACATCATGTGTGTGTGTGCGTGTGCGTGTGTGTGTGTGCGTGCGTGCGTGCGTGCGTGTGTGTGTGTGTGTGCGCGCGCGTGTGTGTGTGTGTGTATATTAATAAAACAAAGGCCATGCATCACACACGCTGTGAAGTCTTCATCGAGCACGGTAACCGAGCGTACACCGCGGCTATGTGGGACACGTGTTTAATCACTCGTACCGTCTCCACCGCTGCTCCGCCGCGGCTCCGGTATATCTCACCCAGTCGGGCCACTCCGTAAGCTACACTTTTCACTGTATTAGCCTGCAGGAATTAAATCAGATTCATGACAGGCACCTGTGGGACCCCGCTGGCCCAGCATGCGAGGCTGGTATTATCATTTCACTTGACGGCAACGACCACCACATCCCATGCTAATGCAATACCTTCAGCCTGTGTGCTCAGTGTGGCGTCAGAGGAGCACGTCTCTCTCTCTCTCTCTCTCTCTCGCTCTCTCTCTCTCTCTCTCTCTCTCTCTCTCTCTCTCTGTATTCCCAGCCAAGGCCACACTGAAGACATTATGTGCATAAGAAGCCGTCTATCCGATGGCAGTCAGAATGCTGGAGGGCAGAGAGGAAGGGAAGTGATGTTCGGGACAAACCGATCATGATCGCTGAGTTGTTAAATCACAATGTTGTTATTTGTAATTACGTAGCATTTGTCTTTATATCCACACATCAGCCTGCCTTAGAGTCTTTATATCCACACATCAGCCTGCCCGAGAGAGTCTTTATATCTACATATCAGCCTGCCCGAGAGAGTCTTTATATCTACATATCAGCCTGCCCAAGAGAGTCTTTATATCTACATATCAGCCTGCCAGAGAGTCCTTATATCTACACATCAACCTGCCAGAGAGTCTTTATATCTACACATTAGCCTGCCCGAGAGAGTCTTTATATCTACATATCAGCCTGCCCAAGAGAGTCTTTATATCTACATATCAGCCTGCCCAAGAGAGTCTTTATATCTACATATCAGCCTGCCCAAGAGAGTCTTTATATCTACATATCAGCCAGCCTGAGAGTGTTTATATCTACACATCAGCCTGCCTTAGAGTCTTTATATCCACACATCAGCCTGCCAGAGAGAGTCTTTATATCTACATATCAGCCTGCAAGAGAGAGTCTTTATATCTACATATCAGCCTGCCAGAGAGTCCTTATATCTACACATCAACCTGCCAGAGAGTCTTTATATCTACACATTAGCCTGCCCGAGAGAGTCTTTATATCTACATATCAGCCTGCCCAAGAGAGTCTTTATATCTACATATCAGCCTGCCCAAGAGAGTCTTTATATCTACATATCAGCCTGCCTGAGAGTGTTTATATCTACACATCAGCCTGCCTTAGAGTCTTTATATCCACACATCAGCCTGCCAGAGAGAGTCTTTATATCTACATATCAGCCTGCAAGAGAGAGTCTTTATATCTACATATCAACCTGCCCAGAGAGTCTTTATATCTACACATCAACCTGCCTGAGAGAGTCTTATATCTACACATCAGCCTGCAAGACAGAGTCTTTATATCTACACATCAGCCTGCCCAAGAGAGTCTTTATATCTACACATCAGCCTGCCCAAGAGTCTTTATATCTACACATCAACCTGCCTGAGAGAGTCTTATATCTACACATCAGCCTGCCCAAGAGAGTCTTTATATCTACACATCAGCCTGCCCGAGAGTCTTTATATCTACATATCAGCCTGCCCGAGAGAGTCTTTATATCTACATATCAACCTGCCCAAGAGTCTTTATATCTACACATCAACCTGCCCGAGAGTCTTTATATCTACATATCAGCCTGCCTGAGAGAGTCTTTATATCTACACATCAACCTGCCAGAGAGTCTTTATATCTACATATCAGCCTGCCTGAGAGAGTCTTTATATCTACACATCAACCTGCCCAAGAGTCTTTATATCTACACATCAACCTGCCCGAGAGTCTTTATATCTACATATCAGCCTGCCTGAGAGAGTCTTTATATCTACACATCAACCTGCCCAAGAGTCTTTATATCTACACATCAACCTGCCCGAGAGTCTTTATATCTACATATCAGCCTGCCTGAGAGAGTCTTTATATCTACACATCAACCTGCCAGAGAGTCTTTATATCTACATATCAGCCTGCCTGAGAGAGTCTTTATATCTACACATCAACCTGCCTGAGAGGGTCTTTATATCTACACATCAACCTGCCAGAGAGAGTCTTTATATCTACATATCAGCCTGCCAGAGAGAGTCTTTATATCTACACATCAGCCTGCCCGAGAGAGTCTTTATATCTACATATCAGCCTGCCCGAGAGAGTCTTTATATCTACACATCAACCTGCCAGAGAGTCTTTATATCTACACATCAACCTGCCCGAGAGAGTCTTTATATCTACATATCAACCTGCCTGAGAGAGTCTTTATATCTACATATCAGCCTGCAAGAGAGAGTCTTTATATCTACACATCAACCTGCCAGAGAGAGTCTTTATATCTACACATCAACCTGCCTGAGAGAGTCTTTATATCTACACATCAACCTGCCCGAGATAATCTTTATATCTACATATCAGCCTGCCAGAGAGAGTCTTTATATCTACACATCAACCTGCCTGAGAGAGTCTTTATATCTACACATATCTTCTCTCCTTCCTTTCTAAAACACTTGAACGTGCTGTATCCAACCAACTTACTACTTATCTCTTACAGAATGACCTCCTAGACCCTAATCAGTCAGGCTTCAGGACTGGTCACTCCACAGAGACAGCCCTCATTGCGGTCACAGAGGCACTTCACTTAGCAAAAGCGAAAGGCCTCTCCTCTGTCCTGATTCTCCTAGATCTATCTGCAGCCTTCGACACAGTCAACCACCAGATCCTCCTTGCGGCCCTCGCAGGAATGGGAGTGGCTGGCTCTGCGCTGACATGGCTGTCATCATACCTCAATGACCGCTCCTACCAAGTGTCATGGAGAGGGACCCTGTCGGCCACCCGCCCCCTGCGGACGGGTGTCCCCCAGGGCTCGGTTTTAGGACCCCTTCTCTTCTCCCTCTACACTAAATCACTGGGTAACATTATCACGTCTCATGGCTTCTCCTACCATTGTTATGCCGACGATACTCAACTCTTCCTCTCCTTCCCTCCCTCAGATATCCACGTCTCTGTGCGGATCTCGGCCTGTCTGTCCGACATCTCAGCCTGGATGACGTCCAACCACCTCAAACTGAACCTAAGCAAAACAGAATTGCTCCACCTGCCGGCCAAATCCTCCCCCCTAACCGACCTTTCAATCACAGTCGAGAATGCAGCTGTGACTGCGTCCCCGACCGCCAAGAACCTTGGTGTTGTCCTCGACGACCAATTGAACTTCTCTGCTCACATCGCAGCGACGACCAGAACCTGCCGATTCCTCCTGAGCAATGTCAGAAGGATACGCCCCTTCCTGACAAAAGAAGCCACCCAACTCCTCGTCCAATCAACAGTCATCTCCCGCCTCGACTACTGCAATGCACTGCTCGCTGGCCTCCCGGCCACTGCCACTAAGCCTCTTCAACTCATTCAGAACGCAGCGGCCCGCCTGATCTCAAACCTACCGAAGTCGGCCCATGTCACCCCACTTCTTAGGGACCTGCACTGGCTCCCCATTGCTGCACGAATCCGCTTCAAGGCCCTCGACCTAGCATACCGTGCGGCAAAGGGAACCGCTCCCGCCTACCTCCGGTCAATGGTCTCTAACTACACACCCTCAAGACCCCTACGCTCTGCATCTTCTGGCCGCCTCAGACCTACTCCTATCCAAGCTCCGGGAGGGTCATCAAAGAGAAGTCGCATATTCTCAGTCCTTGCCCCACAATGGTGGAATGAACTACCCACCCCAGTTAGGACAGCCGAATCACGTCCAATCTTTCGCCGTCGACTAAAGACGCACTTCTTCAACCATTATCTGAATTAAAAAAAAAAAAAAAAAAAAAAAAAAAAATCTAACCCTAACTAACCGTACTGTCATGCACTTGTCCTAATAAACTAACCTACACTGTAGCACTCAACACTTTGATGAACATTGTTGCTCAGCTGATAGAGTTGTGCCCTTCCTGATGGCTTGTCGTACAGAACTTGTAAGTCGCTTTGGATAAAAGCGTCAGCTAAATGACTAAATGTAAATGTAAATGTACACATCAACCTGCCTGAGAGAGTCTTTATATCTACACATCAGCCTGCCCGAGAGAGTCTTTATATCTACACATCAGCCTGCCAGAGAGAGTCTTTATATCTACATATCAGCCTGCCAGAGAGAGTCTTTATATCTACACATCAACCTGCCAGAGAGAGTCTTTATATCTACATATCAGCCTGCCAGAGAGAGTCTTTATATCTACACATCAGCCTGCCTGAGAGAGTCTTTATATCTACACATCAGCCTGCCAAAGAGAGTCTTTATATCTACATATCAGCCTGCCAGAGAGTCTTTATATCTACATATCAGCCTGCCCAAGAGAGTCTTTATATCTACACATCAGCCTGCCCGAGAGAGTCTTTATATCTACACATCAGCCTGCCCCGAGAGAGTCTTTATATCTACACATCAACCTGCCAGAGAGAGTCTTTATATCTACACATCAGTGTCTAAATGGTGGAATGGAGATGATTTATATTCTTTCATTTCATTCTTTATTTGTCATCACAATGAGAGAAAGCAGTGACTCCTATCCCAATGCTTATGGTTTCAGTGAAAGATATCTTACAAAATGCTGAGGATATTTTTTTTTACAGTACAATAAAGATATTGGTGTGTGTTGTGGTGATATTCTGGACGTACCATGGTTGTTGTTTTATTTCTAGATGATAGATGGCAATGTTGCTCTTCCATAGAATCCTGTCTAGTTCAGTTTGAACAGTTGTGTCAGTATTCCCCAAATAATAATAAAAACTGAACCGTTTGCCTACATAAATAAGATATCACATGAATATGGAATTTATCTGGTTTCATTGTATGTATTATTGATAACCAGGAAGCACAAATACAGGAGTCATGTTCTTTGAGTACATTATAATAAGTGTATTTATATTCTTGAAATGTAGGACTTGGAAAATAAGCTTTGTGTCTGAGATCCTTTTGTAACTCAAAACACAAGTCTGATTCACTTCAGCACAAGTCTGATTCACTTCAGCACAAGTCTGATTCACTTCAGCACAAGTCCGATTCACTTCAGCACAAGTCTGATTCACTTCAGCACAAGTCCGATTCACTTCAGCACAAGTCTGATTCACTTCAGCACAAGTCCGATTCACTTCAGCACAAGTCTGATTCACTTCAGCACAAGTCCGATTCACTTCAGCACAAGTCCGATTCACTTCTGCACACGTCCAATTACCACTAACTTGTACAGCTCCATTTACAGTAAACTAATTTCTATCTGTCACTCAATATTAGAATATCCTGTCACTGTAATGAGTTTGAGAATTGAAAAAAATAATATATACAATTCTTAAAACGCCTTTCTGAGTTATTTTTGCCTGCATTTAGACCTGATTTGGGACTTTAAACATTTAGATGTGATTTGGGACTTTAAACAGTAAGTTGCTCTATGAGTTACTGTATGTGATTTGATACTTTAAATTGTAAGTTGTTCTATGAGTGATGTGATTTGGGACTTTAAACATTTAGATGTGATTTGGGACTTTACAGTAAACATTTAGATGTGATTTGGGACTTTAAACATTTAGATTTGATTTGGGACTTTAAACATTTAGATGTGATTTGGAACTTTAAACATTTAGATGTGATTTGGGACTTTAAACATTTAGACGTGATTTGGGACTTTAAACATTTAGATGTGATTTGGGACTTTAAACAGTAAGTTGTTCTATGGGTGGTGTCACGGTTCCTACCTGGCTTTTTTTTCTCTCTCTCTCTCTCTCTCTCTCTCTCTCTCTCTCTCTCTCTCTCTCTCTCTCTCTCTCTCTCTCTCTCTCTCTCTCTCTCTCTCTCTCTCTGACCCCTGCCTGCCTGACAAACTCTCCTTGCCTTTCCCGGAACATATGAGGACCTGTACCCGCTCTGATCCCTGCCTGGCTAACTCCCCTGTACCCGCTCTGACCCCTGCCTGGCTAACTCCCCTGTACCCGCTCTGACCCCTGCCTGGCTGACTACTCCGTTCCCGTGTATCGACCCCTGCCTGTCTGCAAGGCCAGATTAAGACTTCAGAGGCCCCTGGGCCAGATTCTTGTGGAGGCCCCCCCACACACACATACACGTGCACGCACGCACAGTGGCGTTTTTATATGTCACTTTATAAAATATATAGAATATTTAGAAGTGGTGGGCTCTGAGGGCCAAGCTAAAAGGACTTTGATCACCCCTGCCCACTTTGACAACCTAGGATGGCTTAGAGTAGACGACAGAGTACAGCAACTTGCAATGGGCCAGGTCTACAAGATACACTACACGACCAAGGTACTAGGGCGGGCCATACTTTTTTTTTTGGAAAATCAATCGAGTGAGGTGTCTAAAATATGTGTTTTTTTGTGGGGAATTCAAATATGGGATTATTTTTCTAATCGGATAACTCCTACCTACATTGTTTTGGATTTCAAAATGGCCGATTTGACCATTTTTCACCCCTTGGCCATACATGGATGCCAACATGAATCTGAAGGAAATCCTAACATGCAAGGTGTCTAAATGATGTGTTTCTTAATGGGGAATTCAAATATGAGTTCATTTTTGGGATAGGATAACTCTAACGACCAGTTGAACTTCTCTGCTCACATCGCAGCGACAACCAGAACCTGCAGATTCCTCCTGAGCAACGTCAGAAGGATACGCCCATTCCTGACAAAAGAAGCCACCCAACTCCTCGTCCAATCAACAGTCATCTCCCGCCTCGACTACTGCAACGCACTGCTAGCTGGCCTCCCGGCCACTGCCACCAAGCCTCTTCAACTCATTCAAAACGCAGCGGCCCGCCTGATCTCAAACCTACCGAAGTCGGCCCATGTCACCCCACTTCTTAGGGACCTGCACTGGCTCCCCATTGCTGCACGTATCCGCTTCAAGGCCCTCGGAGTCGACCTAGCATACCGTGCGGCAAAGGGAACCGCTCCCGCCTACCTCCGGTCAATGGTCTCTAACTACACACCCTCAAGACCCCTACGCTCTGCATCTTCTGGCCGCCTCAGATCTACTCCTATCCAAGCTCCCGGAGGGTCATCAAAGAGAAGCCGCCTATTCTCAGTCCTTGCCCCACAATGGTGGAATGAACTACCCATCCCAGTTAGGACAGCCGAATCCCGTCCAATCTTTCGCCGTCGACTAAAGACTCACTTCTTCAACCATTATCTGAAATGATAAAAAAAAAAAAAAAAAAATCTAACCCCGACTAACCTTACTGTCATGCACTTGTCCTAATAAACTAACCTACACTGTAACACGCAACACTTTGATGAACATTGTTACTCAGCTGATAGAGTTATACCCTTCTTGCTGTCTTGTCGCACAGAACTTGTAAGTCGCTTTGGATAAAAGCGTCAGCTAAATGACTAAATGTAAATGTAAATGTAACCTACATCATTTTGGATTTCAAAATGGCCGATTTTACAATTTTTCACCCCTTGGCCATACATGGATGCCAACATGAATCTGAAGGAAATCCTAACATGCAAGGTGTCTAAATGATGTGTTTCTTAATGGGGAATTCAAATATGAGGTAATTTTTGGGATAGGATAAATATAACCTGCATAATTTTGGATTTCAAAATGGCTGATTTTACCATTTGAACCCATTGGTATTGTATTACAAAATTGCAAATATAAAAAATATATGGGAAATCATTTATAATGACAAAGCCATCAAATTTATTAACAAGTGAACTGTATATAACTGGATACAACTCCAAAGATCAATAATAATAATACTAACAATAATAAATTGTATTTGTAATGCACACAAACACCTAAGTGCTAAATCTCGATCTCCTGACTTCTTGAACTTTGCCAGGTTCCAATATCTTGATTGGACTCATTCTTGGATGGCAAGATCTCCTACTATACTGCTTTAGCCACCAACCTACAAACACAAACTTAAAGTCAACGTCAGCCATAAATAGGTGAGCTCTTTCCAGAACTACTCAGCAGAAACCTCTGTAACCATTTTAACAAACGTCTCAATGTATTGAGAAAATCCATGGGGCTCCATCAATCCTCTATCTTCTTAAATTTGATCAGGTTGCACAAGTCCTGCTTGGATTCATTCTTGGACATCAGCCTCCTGCTGGTCTCCTGAGCCCTGATCCCTCCATCCCTTTTTTCTTGTGAAAAGTACTTAGCAGAGGCCTCAGTCACCATTTTAACAACCCTCTCGATGCTTTGTGTGTGGCAAGGCCAGTCGAGAACCTCCATGGGGGTGTTGATTAAGTTCTTCACCTCGGAGGTGCTTAGGGAGCAGGTGAGAGGTGGCTCTGACAAATCTTCTGACCAGCTGATTAAGCCACCAATGCTGGAAGCGTCACTATTGATGTGATGTGTTCTTCTGATCCTGACACAGGAGTCTCCCAGCTGAGTGTCTGGATCCCCCTCTCCCCTGATGGCCAGGATTCTCTCCACCCCCTCAATTCTCTCTTTTTGATCCTCAGAGCACAGCAGTGTTTGGAGGATGGCTTCACTGTGGGCATACCAAGCAGATCTTCTCATAGTTGGCATCACAACATCCAGCACCTCCTTCCTCTGAGACTTGAGGCAGTCCAGCTGAAACAGGATGTGCCTAGGCCCTTTGATCCAGGAGTGCTTGACCTTCATGTTGAACCAACATGGATAATACACTCCAATGATGAATTCCACAATGCATTGTAGATTATTCAGGTTCTTTCTTTTAAGTTGATGCTTTGACACCCAGAGCCTGGAGTCTGTTTGCTGTGGTGAGCCAGCGGCTGTGGTTTACCGGTCCAATCTCCAGCAGAGCCAGCCTTGCAGAAAGCACTCCATCCCTGATTGCACAGACCAGCTTATAGCCATAGTGTTGATCAGTTGAGAGATCTTGAATGATCTTCTCAGGCAGCTTGATCAGCGGAGGGCCAAGAAAGATCCTGGTGAAGTTAGGATTGATCTCCAAGTCTGTAACAGAATCAAGGAGCTGTCCTATTGGCCCAGACAATTTGTTGTCTGACAGAGTAGCCCCATCAACTTCAACAATGAGACGGCGCAGTGGAAGTTCACCAGTGTGCAGGTTGCACACCAACCAGACCAGCTTTCTCCCCAGGTGCAGCTCCAGCTTCCGCATTACACCTGCCTTCACTCCAGTGTTGACATTGGTCGAGTCTCCTCCAATGGCCCACAAGGTCTTATCAGAACCTCTCTCGTTCAGCCAGGCAAACAGGACCTTAGCAATCTTCTCTGCATGGGACTCCTCTTTAGTTGCTTTCTCTGGTGTAAAGTGGAACAGATAGTTGCTGCCAGGCTCACTAGCAACACTATAGTGTTCTTCCTTGATCTTTGCAGGAAAAGATTGGTCACTGCCCTCAGCTTCCATCATCACATTGGTCATGTCAATCCGCCCATCAAAGAGGATACAGGAGATCCCCCCCTCCTCCCTGCACTTCTCCTCAAACTCTTCCCCCAGCTCTTGCATCAACTTTTCTTGTGCTCTCTTAACCTTGTTCTTATCAATCACTTTACTTGTGTCATCTTCTAAGATGAGTCCTGCATCAATCAGAGCTGCAGTTGCTATAGCTGCAGTTGGCCTTAGACCTATGCCATACCTTACACTAGCAAGGGCGATGTTTGGAATCTCATCATAATTTTTCCGTAGCTTTGCTGAAGCTGCAGGGTCAGTTTCAGGAATGAGCTCAACTTCAGGGACTGTAAGGAAGCTCTCAACATCCTTCCTGGCAACCTTGTCTGCTGCTGCAAAGCTTTCTTCTTTGCCCCTTCTCCTTTTCTCTGCCTTCTTTTCCATCCCCTGCCTTTCCAATGTTTTAAGAAGATAGAGGATTGATGGAGCCCCATGGATTTTCTCAATACATTGAGACGTTTGTTAAAATGGTTACAGAGGTTTCTGCTGAGTAGTTCTGGAAAGAGCTCACCTATTTATGGCTGACGTTGACTTTAAGTTTGTGTTTGTAGGTTGGTGGCTAAAGCAGTACAGTAGGAGATCTTGCCATCCAAGAATGAGTCCAATCAAGATATTGGAACCTGGCAAAGTTCAAGAAGTCAGGAGATCGAGATTTAGCACTTAGGTGTTTGTGTGCATTACAAATACAATTTATTATTGTTAGTATTATTATTATTGATCTTTGGAGTTGTATCCAGTTATATACAGTTCACTTGTTAATACATTTGATGGCTTTGTCATTATAAATGATTTCCCATATATTTTTTATCTTTGCAATTTTGTAATACAATACCAATGGAATCAAATGGTAAAATCAGCCATTTTGAAATCCAAAATTATGCAGGTTATATTTATCCTATCCCAAAAATGACCTCATATTTGAATTCCCCATTAAGAAACACACCATTTAGACACCTTGCATGTTAGGATTTCCTTCAGATACATGTAGGCATCCATGTATGGCCAAGGGGTGAAAAATGGTAAAATCGGCCATTTTGAAATCCAAAATGATGTAGGTTAGAGTTATCCTATCCCAAAAATGAACTCATATTTGAATTCCCCATTAAGAAACACACCATTTAGACACCTTGCATGTTAGGATTTCCTTCAGATACATGTAGGCATCCATGTATGGCCAAGGGGTGAAAAATGGTAAAATCGGCCATTTTGAAATCCAAAATGATGTAGGTTAGAGTTATCCTATCCCAAAAATTAACTCATATTTGAATTCCCCATTAAGAAACACATCATTTAGACACCTTGCATGTCAGGATTTCCTTCAGATTCATGTTGGCATCCATGTATGGCCAAGGGGTGAAAAATGGTCAAATCGGCCATTTTGAAATCCAAAACAATGTAGGTAGGAGTTATCCGATTAGAAAAATAATCCCATATTTGAATTCCCCACAAAAAAACACATATTTTAGACACCCCCCTCGATTGATTTTCCAAAAAAAAAAAGTATGGCCCGCCCTACCAAGGTACCCATGTACATGTCAAAATACTTCGCAAAGGTCAGTGAATACCACGATCACAACACCAGAGGGAGCTCCACAAATCATGTTAAACCCAGATTCGGCTCAAACAAGGGACTAAACACGTTTCGCAATTATGCCACATCAATGTGGAACACCCTACCCAAAGCTGTAAAGGAATGTGAATCACTACCCACTTTCAAAAACACTCTCAAAGAACACCTACGGGAGACTGCAATTCGAAACTAGCCCCTGTAAATGTCTTAACACAACCCTCCAATGTACAGTAAATGACCAAGTATGGTTCTGTCAATATTCCAATGTACAGTTTTGCTTGTACAGTTGTACAGTGTCCCCCACCCACCCAAAACCCTCCCACCCACCGAACCACCTCCAATGTACAGTCCCCCCAACCCCACCCCACCTACCCAACCTCCTCCAATGTACAGTTTCTACGTCAAATGTATATACTCTCTTTTCTGGACTCTTTTCGTATCACAAACAGTACTGTATTTGCAAATCTGGTATGTCATAAATGTATAGATGTAGCAGTACTGTCTATCTGTATGTCATGTATGTCATATATGTTATGATGAATTGAAAATGGGGGACCCTGATGTAAACAAGACGAAAGTCTTTCTCTGGTCTGCATCCCCTTAACAATTATTGAGCTGTACTGTACTGTACTGTACTGTACCCATTCTACAATCTGTTAATAAAGTTTTCAATCAATCAGTCAAGAAGAGAAAAGAAACACATCATGTTGGAGACAAGAATATAATATTAGAATAGTAAGCTTAATTTTACGTGAATGTCAATTTAAATTATAATTAGGGAAGGGAGGGGGTTGAAATGTGTTTTTTGTCCTGTGTTACTTACTGTCTGTGAATGAATGAATTAATGAAAATTGTATTTAACAGATTGCAGAATGGGTACAAATAATACAGTACGGCTCAATACACACAATTGTTAAGGGGATGCAGACCAGAGAAAGACGTTTGTCTTGTTTACATCAGGGTCCCCCATTTTCAATTCATAGTGACATGTATGACATGCACAACATATATGACATCATGACATTTATGGCATAGGGACATACATGACATACAGGTATATAGTACTGTTACATTTGTGACATATATGATATGCAAATATACAGTACTGTTACCCATAGATCCTGACAGAGAGTATATACATATGATGGGGAGGGGACTGTACATTAGGAGGGGGTGGGTGGGTGGGAGAGAAATATACATACGGTGGGGAGAGAATATATACATTACATACGGTGGGGAGGGGACTGTCTATTAGGTGGGGTTGGGGCTGTATGTATGTATGTATGTATGTATGTATGTATGTATGTATGTATGTATGTATGTATGTATGTATGTATGTATGTATGTATGTATGTATGTATGTATGTATGTATGTATGTATGTATGTATGTATGTATGTATGTTAGGGTGACCAGGTGTCCCCCTTTTGGTTGTACTGTCCCACCATTTGAGACCGCGTCCCACATATTGAGAGGATGTCCCTCTTTTCGAAGCAAAAAAAATAAATATCGAACACAAGACATTCCTGTCAAGTGATAAAGTTTGAATATTTAAAACAGATGTTAGGTGGTAACAAGCCGGTTGCCAGTGCCAAGATGAATGTGG
This sequence comes from Notolepis coatsorum, assembly GCF_963971535.1. Taxonomy (NCBI): domain Eukaryota; kingdom Metazoa; phylum Chordata; class Actinopteri; order Aulopiformes; family Paralepididae; genus Notolepis; species Notolepis coatsorum. The sequence continues at coordinate 37,126 of NW_028172732.1, forward strand.
AGAGATATAATTCTGTATTTAATTTGTATTTATTTTGATTTAACCTTTATCTATTCGGTGAAGACGAGTTATTCTAATAAAAAATTGTACATTATCTATCTGTCCCACTTTGTCCCACCAAAATCTTACTGTTGTCCTGCTTTTGGACTTTTTGCATCTGGTCACCCTAATGTATGTATGTATGTATGTATGTATGTATAAAAGAAAAAAAATACAATAGAAATATTGACTGACGTTTCTTAGGCGACTCTTTCGAAGTTGGTTAAGGTTAGAGTATGGAATCAGGGCTGGTGTTCTATAGCCCTGCTCTAAGACAAACTCTAACCTTAACCAACTTCGAAAGAGTGCCTAAGCTTAACCGGTGAAAGAAAGAGGCGTCACACGATTGACGCTACCAGAAACGTCAGTGGCCAATCAGAGCGCAGAACGCAAATGCGGACCTGGAAATCCGTTGGTAAAAGTATTCAGGCGTCGGGGCTGGGATGTGGAGATGCAAGTTTTGACTTTTTATTGCTGTTTTTACCTCAAACGGAAAACCTCAAACTCTTATGAAGAGGAGAAAAAATACTCAAGATTAGCCACTTGCAGACGGCAGGGTGTGATGTACTGTATATTTTAGTTGATGAAATATTTTTGTTGACTAAATATTTTAGTTGATGAAATATGTTTTCATTTCAGTGTCACAGTATGACATCGATCTCCAAAATAAAAAAAATAAATGTAGTGACGAGGGGCCTCCAAAGTTTTTTAAAATAAAAGTAAAAAAAGAAATAAACAAATATTTGGGGCCTCTATTGACGAGGGGTCTCCAAAAAGGCCTCTAGTGAAGAGGGGCCTCAAAAGAAATAAAAATAATATATATATATATATTTTTTTTTGGAGGCCCCTCATCACTAGAGGCCCACGGGCCGCGGCCCGGACGGCCCGTTCGTTAATCCGGCCCTGCCTGTCTGACTCTCCTGTCCCGCACACGTCCCTGGACTGTACGAGTGCTCCCTCCGTGTATCGACCCCTGCCTGAATACTCTACCATTCTATATTTATTAAATATACCCAAGACTGGGTTTGAACAAGACATGTCTATCTTTGCTCTGTACTGCATATTGGGTTCAATACCGCGAGACGTAACAGGTGGTGTGATTTGGGACTTTAAATAGTAAGTTGTTCTATGGGCGGTGTGCTTTGGGACTTTAAACATTTAGATGTGATTTGGGACTTTAGACAGTAAGTTGTTCTATGGGCGGTGTGATTTGGGACTTTAAACATTTAGATGTGACTTGGGACTTTAAACAGTAAATTGTGTTCTATGAGTGATGTGTGTCTGTGTGTGTCTGTGTGTATTTGTGTCTGTGTGTGTCTGTGTCTGTGTGTGTCTAGTGTCTGTGTGTGTTTCTGTGTTCAAACTTGATCCATAATCTCTTGTCATATCACTGTAGAAACCCACTACATCACCATGTATTTCATAGAAATATGAGATTTTCACTAACTACTTGTGCGCCTGTATCATTGTATGTTCTCTAATACTGAGGGAGCCATTCATTTATTCCGACTGCAATTAAAGGCCAGACTCTCGCTGGCTCGAAAGAACATGAATTCACACTCTTTGCAGGAAAATCCGAGAGAATCCGGCTGCAATCCATAACATAACATCAGAATGTGAATTAAAGGAAGAGAAATAGGAATCTTTTTAAACAGATTGCCGTATCATCATGAATAGGCTGTAAGATGAATCAATGGGTAGGAAGATGGATTCATTCCATTCCACAGGAATCCCCCCCACCCCACACACATACGTACCGCCTCCCCCTCCCCCTCTCTATTCCCATTTGATACAGATGAAAGCATGCATGAGGCCCGGCTTCCAGCGCTGTGAATAGACTTTGTTTATGACGTAGGGGGGGATGCAGCCGTGGAGTGCAGCATTAATAGTCTGACGGGCTGAACCCTGAGCCGCTGGAGAGAGAGATGAGCAGCAGAAGAAAGGAGATCAGTCTGTGGTCTGTTGTCAGGGCTTCACCACCTGTGGAGGGAAGGAGAGAGAGAGAGAGAGAGAGAGAGAGAGAGAGAGAGAGAGAGAGAGAGAGAGAGAGAGAGAGAGAGAGAGAGAGAGAGAGAGAGAGATAAAGGGAGGGTTGTGGAGAGAGAGAGGGAGGGAGAGCGCGCGAGAGAGAGAGAGAGAGAGAGAGAATGTGGTATGGAATGGACAAAATTCCTTACAGCAGCCATTTTGCTCTTATGTCATGCTTGGGTTGGGATCGCTTTCCCAATCTGTACGAACAGGGTGGAAAGGAATCCCAACCTGAGTGTGACATGAGAGAAAAATGGCCGCTCTGTAAATATGGTCAATTAAAATGAAGTTAGCGAAGATGGAGGGGAGACAGATAGAGAGAGTGACAGAGAGAGAAGAGAGACAAACAGAGACAGAAACAGAGAGCGTGAGAGAGATAGAGAGTTTCAAGTTTGTTTATTATTTGTCACAATGGAATACATGTACTTTACGGGGAAATGCTTGGTTCTGTACTGTAGAGAGAGAGAGAGAGAGAAGGAGGGAGAGAGAGAGACAGAACCATTGAAAGAAATGAAGGACACAAGAATGTAAAAATAAAGACAAATAAGGTGAATATGGTAAGATAGAAGGATAATAATAATAATACATTGTATTTGTACTAGTGCACCTTTCGTTCACTAAGATCCCAAGAGAGATGGACAGAATGTGAATAGATACATGCTGTTGAAACCTAATGGCTATTGTGGAGGAGGCTTCTTCCGGTGGTCAAAAGGGACACACACGCACGCACGCACGCACAGGGTAGGTGAGGGTGCAGTGACACAAAACCAAGGAAACAATTAGCAAAATAATTGTATTTATTTTTATAAACAAAAAAAAGAGAGCAAGGAGGACTACCTAGTGGCACCAAATGAAATATCAAAAGGAAATGAAAACCCACCCCCCCTTACAGGCGCTGGCGCCCCAAAAGTACAGGTGGCGGTGCTCACTCTAAAGCTGGTGTCTTTAACATCAGGTCACCTACGTGGTGCAAAAATTTAGACCCCAGAGTATCTTCCTATCCTCAATGTTTCTGTGTGCGAAACAAAAGATTAATACAAAGAAAAGCAATCACCATAGGCTATACAAGGGATTACGGTTAGACAGAAATGTGCAATAAACAACGAACACCAAAATATACTGTGAGAGTTACACCAGAAACACATTACCAGGGCCTTCACCAGCTCTACACAAGCTCAGAGCCTTCACCAGCTCTACAAAAGACCAGAGCCTTCACCAGCTCTACAAGAGGCCAGAGCCTTCACCAGCTCTACAAGAGGCCAGAGCCTTCACCAGCTCTACAAGAGGCCAGAGCCTTCACCAGCTCTACAAGAGGCCAGAGCCTTCACCAGCTCTACAAGAGGCCAGAGCCTTCACCAGCTCTACAAGAGGCCAGAGCCTCCACCAGCTCTACAAAAGACCAGAGCCTCCACCAGCTCTACAAAAGACCAGAGCCTTCACCAGCTCTACAAAAGACCAGAGCCTTCACCAGCTCTACAAAAGACCAGAGCCTTCACCAGCTCTACAAAAGACCAGAGCCTTCACCAGCTCTACAAGAGGCCAGAGCCTTCACCAGCTCTACAAAAGACCAGAGCCTTCACCAGCTCTACAAAAGACCAGAGCCTTCACCAGCTCTACAAGAGGCCAGAGCCTTCCCCAGCTCTACAAAAGACCAGAGCCTTCACCAGCTCTACAAGAGGCCAGAGCCTTCACCAGCTCTACAAAAGACCAGAGCCTTCACCAGCTCTACAAAAGACCAGAGCCTTCACCAGCTCTACAAGAGGCCAGAGCCTTCACCAGCTCTACAAAAGACCAGAGCCTTCACCAGCTCTACAAAAGACCAGAGCCTTCACCAGCTCTACAAGAGGCCAGAGCCTTCACCAGCTCTACAAAAGACCAGAGCCTTCACCAGCTCTACAAGAGGCCAGAGCCTTCACCAGCTCTACAAAAGACCAGAGCCTTCACCAGCTCTACAAAAGACCAGAGCCTTCACCAGCTCTACAAAAGACCAGAGCCTTCACCAGCTCTACAAGAGGCCAGAGCCTTCACCAGCTCTACAAAAGACCAGAGCCTTCACCAGCTCTACAAAAGACCAGAGCCTTCACCAGCTCTACAAGAGGCCAGAGCCTTCACCAGCTCTACAAAAGACCAGAGCCTTCACTAGCTCTACAAAGTACAGTATACCCGCTCTCCCACAAAGACACAGAATAGTTACCACAACCAAATGAACCAGGGAGCTAACTAACACGGCACACAATGCGGTATATGAAGGGGTGTGGAGATTAATTGCTGACGAGCCTCAGCTGCGGCTGCACTGGGGTGAGTTGCTGATTGACCAGCTGCTGCTGCAACTGGGACTGGGAGACACCTGAGAATGGGGATATGTAGACACAAGAGGGAGACAAGACAAGAACAAACAAAACATGCCTATATATACAACAGATAACATACATAACTCCCTCTATATACATCCATGGGTCCGTAACACACACACGCATGCGCGCACACGCATGCGCATGCGCACACGCACACACACACACACACACACACACATGCACACTCATGCACACACACACACATGCACACGCATGCACACACACATGCATACACACGCACACCTGCCTTACCTTAATCCTCTTTACCCCGTTGGGGGGCATAGGGCGTCCACCAGAGCTCTCCATCTCACTCTCTTCTGGGCCAGGGCCTTTGCTTCTTGCCAGCTCACTCCGATGTTCTTTAGGTCTTGGAGTGTGGAACGTCTCCAGGTGTTTCTCGGCCTACCGGCTTTCCTCTTCCCCTGTGGGTTGTAGTCCAAGGCCTGTCTAGTGATGTTGTTTGAGTCCTTCCTAAGGGTATGCCCTATCCAGTTCCACTTGAGGATGTAGTGCAGGCATTTGTTGACAAATACCTGGATCTTGCTTGTGAGGCCCTCCGTAGTCTTCCATGTCTCAGAGCCGTATAGCAGGACAGTCTTCACATTGGTATTGAAGATCCGTAGCTTGGTGTTGTTGGAGAGTTGCTTGGACAACCAGATTGGCCTGAGTATCCTGAATGCTACCTGTGCTTTGCTGATGCGTGCCTCTATGTCCCTGTCTGCTCCTCCATCCCTGCTGATGTTACTAGGTAGGTGTGTAAGTGCTCCAGCTCCACGTCCTCTATGGCCTCTCACCTCAGTGTGATTGGATCATGTGTTTTTGGATTTAACCTCACACACGCACACACACATGCATACACACGCACACACACGCATGCATACACACACACATACACACACACATGCATACACACGCACACACACATGCATACACACACACAGCATCAGCTGGGTTGTGGCACTCCGTGACGCTTCCCTGAAGAACTATTTCACCTCTAACGTGAGTTCTGGTTCTGTAATGAAAACATGACATCTCGCCTCTCAATGGCACATAATGTCAAACGAGTTCACATTCCGCTGGGGTCACTTCTGGACTCTCGTGATTGACAGGTAGAGATTTTAGACAGGGGAAGTGGATGCGTTGTGCTGGGATAGCTGCGTCTCCCACAGAGCCAATTTCACAAGTTTGTTGCGGCCCTGCCCATGCTAACATTCAACACATTTAAGTGTTCTGTAATGTCCACAAAAAAGGCAAGATCCCTAAGCCATTGTGGATCATCCAACTCGGTCACTTGCTTTCCTTTCTGCTCCATGAATTGAGCAATCTCCGTGCGTAATTTGTGTTTGAACACTGCTCCTCGGCTCAACCAACGGACCTCAGTGTGGTAGGGCAGGCCGTGACTAATATTGTGTTCTGATAAAAGTGCGTCAAATTGCCGATGGTTAAGTCCTTTGGCTCTAATAAAATGTACAGTTTGGATAACAACACGCATTACATTGTCCATTTTCAGGCTCTTGTTGCATAACTCAAGCCGACTCGTTGTCAGCGCAGCACTCACAGGAATATATGTAACGGATGGTACCGCGAAGCGCCGTCACGAAGGACTGGGGTGAGTAGTGTCGGGTTCAGTTAATTTGACCGTGAAGAGACGATAAGAAGAGGGTTTTAGGTTCAAAGATTTATTACAGAGTGAATAAAACAATATTACAGAGAATACACATCACAGCTGTGGAGTGGACACGGTCAGTGCTTAGCCAGAGCCTCGCAGAGAGAGTGTGTTGAACCTCTCTAACATATGGCATTTTATACTCTTTGGGGCTCAAACGACTCAAACGACTAAACAAGGAAAACAGGCTAAAATAGCAAGGATCTAGAGTTACAGTCTTGTCACCTGTGGTTCAGTTGTGAAGGACAGACTGAGGGTCAAAGCAGTGCATTTCTACACATGGGCAATGGCCTGTTTTAATACAGTAAACAGCACATTTTGTAATAGTACACATATTTGTAGATGTTTGTCTATACATTCTTACCATAGATAAATGGAACAATAGATTGATTCATACATAGCATACATTTGTGAATACTGTAACCAGTTTCCTCTAGTCAGCCAACATCCTGCCGTCTCTGCAGCCCTCTGCCTGTGATTCTTACCAACAGCTGCCCGGCCTTCCGGTCAGAAATAGCTGTTGACAAGGCGGTTAGGTGGCCGAGCGGAGATTGCGTTCGTCACCAGCCCCGGAGCTGAGCTGGATTTGCCTGTTCGAATCCAGCTCACAGCTCCGGGGTTGTCACCAGCTTGGCTGGCCGTCTGCACTGATACAATTGGCTGTATCAGAGGGTGGGAGAAGCTGGCGGGGTGGGTCCGGGTCGTTGTAAACAGCGACTCCTACAGTTCGGTCGGGGCGCCTGCTAAGCGCGGATTGGACGTGAGGGGGATAGTGTGGTCCTCCCACACGCTACGCCCTCTCAATGAGAATCCGCGCTGCCAGGTGAAAAGAAGCGGTGATTGGCTGGACGTGTGTCGGAGGAAGCACGTGGTAGCCTCCACTCTCCCAGATGATCTGACTGTGGGGGGTAAGTGCGCAGCGACCAGGAAGGGACTGGGAATTGGCATACGACTAACATTGGGATGGGAGAAAATCGGAGGAAAATGGAGGGGGAAAAAGACCAAAAAAAAAAAAAAAAAAAAAATAGCTGTTGACAATTGCCACTGAACAGAGGCTTAAGATTTCCATACAAGACATGAGAATGATAGACATGAATACATTTATTAAGGGTGACAGTAGCTGTGCTATGGGTTAAACTCACTCTCATCCTCAAAAAGACACATAGACACGTTACAAAGCAGTGAATTCACCTCTTGGTATAGCGGTCTGTGCTGTTGCCCGCGGCGTGGGAGACCTGGGTTCGAAACCCCCTCGGGGAATCGAAGTTTAAGGTCACGGTGTCACAACCGTTAAATTTTTTTTTATCTCGCTTTCCAAAAACACCTCGGGGGCCGGATGATACCCGCTGGCGGGCCGGATGCGGCCCGCGGGCCGTATCTCTGACATCCAGACACTTTAGTTTGTGCAGAGAGTTGAACAATGCCCAAAGAGGAGGAAAAACTAACCGGGGCTACTTATAGTAACTATATTTTTCCTTTTCTCATATCCTCGCACCGGGTCGTTTTAAAGACGATTTGCCCACCAGCGCGACACGCCACTTTGGCGACCTCTAGCGACTCGGTGTGCATATTTTTTAATACAATAATATTATATATTATATGGATCGAATTAAAGCCCTAATTGTCGATTGCCCTTCAGGCGACAAAATCCGTTCAGCGGTTCTCGAGTTACATTGTCGATATGTTCTGCGTGCGCCGAAGCGCACGGCTGACTTTCTATTTTTTCAAATACCACTCCCGACGTCCGAGCCTCTACCTCCGTCAATCATTTGGCGATCTCGAAAATTATTGGACAGGGTTGTAAAGAAGGAGTGTGTGGCTTTCCAATGGTACCCCATGTGGGAATCAGGGATCTAGTTGAAAACTCACGAGGCAAACCAGGAAGAGAATTCTCCGTCGATAGCATTGGAGTCAATGAGGAAAGGGTTTTCAGAGCTCTTTTATTTTTTTCACTTTTTACCAAAACCGCATCTAAGCACTCATTCTGAACGGACTTTTATAAAATTTGGACATGTACTACACAAGACTTCAGGCTATGGACCCAGGGTGTTTTTTCAGCCATACATTTTTTTTGGATATACTACTTCTGATATTGCAACTACTACAGAAATACGTGAGTAACAAGTTTTTCTACAACTCATGTTCAGACCTATGTTACTCTATTTCATTAGCACTAATGCTATAAGTATAAAGTATAGTATTTTGGTTTTCAACAAAAGTATGCAGTCCTCAAGTTCAAGTAAAAAAATTGCCACTTTTGGGGGCGTCAGTTAAGAGGTTTTAACATACTCAATAAATAATCGTATATTAATTGTTCCCCCTATCTTTTTTTTTTTTTTATATTTTCCCCCCTCCTTTATCCTCAGTTTTTCTCCCATCCCAATGTTAGTCCTTATGCCAATTCCCAATCCCCTTCCTGGTCGCTGCGCACCTACCCCCTACGGTCGGTCTGGGAGAGTGGAGGCTATCACATGCTTCCTCCGACACATGTGTAGCCAATCAACCGCTTCTTTTCACCTGGCAGCGCGGACTCTCACTGAGAGGGTGTAACGTGTGGAAGGATCACACTACCCCCCTTAGATCCTTTCCTCGCTGAGCAGGCGCCCCGACCGAACTGTAGGAGTCGCTGTTTACAATGACCAGGACCCACCCACCAGCTTTCCCACCCCTAACACTGCCAATTGTGTTAGTATGAACGACCAGCCAAGCTGGTAGCAATGCCGAGAGCTGGGCTCGAACCCAGCATCTCCTGCACTAGTGGCGAGCGCCTTGCCCACTGCGCCACTTAGCCGCTCTGTTCCCCCTATCTTTTAAGTTAAATAATTTCACTTAAACCTTTCACTACCACACTACAGAAGGTTAACCGTCTGTATGTGGTAGCGAAAGGGTTAACCTTCTATAGTGTGGTAGTGAAAGGGTTAACAACCTCTGTGCAACCATTTCTAGCCACTGTGTCCATGACGACAATAATGAACGCAGCCATAACAATATGGTTTCCTTACGCAGAAAATATCGTCTGTTTCTAAAGTAGACTAAAGGTAAAGGGTAGAGGGAACTATTAATCTATGGTTATTTATTCACTATGTTAAAGTGACAATGTGTATTTTTTTATTTGTATTAATGAATATCCATTCTACATTCATTGCACACAACATCCACATGCACAGACTCACTTTAAACATTCACCTAACATTCACTTTAAACACTTAAACACCATATTGTATCTATTTATTCTTACAAATTTGCACTACCTCCTCCACCTCATTTTTGCATTTATTTTTCTTTTGCACATTTTAGGTTTGTATATTGTATATTTTGTATAGTGTTTGGTCTTTATTATTTCACTTTTTTACTGTATGAAGCACAATCTCAGGAGGCTCATACAGAACCAAGCATTTCACTATAATGTACATGTACCTTATATGTGACAAATAAAACAAAACTTGAAACTTGAACTTGAATCAAGTTCTGTCAAGTTCTGTACAGAGCAAATTGAGACCACCGGCGCTTCAATGCGGCACTCACCTACGCTGTTCTAGCCTCAAATGGTCTGGTGAGACACAATGTGTAGCTGTAAAATTAAATAATAAAACATATTGTCACTTTAAGGGAAAATGATAGGAGTGTAAGTATCACCAGTTTGTTGACTTCATTCTGGATGTTTGATAGTGAAACGTCATTCAACTCTCTGCGTGGTTTCCTTCCAGTAATGCCTCTAGGACCTAGAGCTCATCAGTATTCCAGGAAGCTCTGTGGCAGAAACCCCCCGGATCCTGTGAGGAAAACAAGGTGTTGGTGTCATTGTAGGATTCACTTCTTCCACAATTGCTGTGATATGATTGTAGCCGCAGCCAGACAGAGGGAGGAGAGAGAGAGGATAGAGAGAGAGGAATGAGGGAGAGAGAGGGCCGAGGGAGACGAGGAATTGGATTTAGGAGCCAAATGGGAGGAATGGAAGGTGTTATCTCTCAAGATGAAACTGTTGGAAAACAGTTCATGGCGATTTAGGCTGCTCGTGTGGTTATTTTGAAAGGTCTTAGATTAGGCCTGCACATAGGAATGTTGTCAACATTTACACAGGCAAATAAGCTGTAGACATGCAGGGGTAGGGTAAGAACTTGTAGATGCATGCATCAAGCTTTCTAAAAGCTGATATCAACATATCAACAAACTGATATCAAGCTATCTAAAAACTGATATCAAGCTATCTAAAAACTGATATCAAGCTATCTACAAACTGATATCAAGCTACAGTATTTAAAAGCTGATATCAACATGTCAAAAAACTAATATCTAGCTATCGAAAAACTGATATCAAGCTACAGTATCTAAAAGCTGATATCAACATATCAAAAAACTGATATAAAAAAATGGATATCAAGCTATATAAATACTGATATTAAGCTATCTACAAATTGATATAAAGCTATCTAAAAACCGATATTACATTTACATTTACATTTAGTCATTTAGCTGACGCTTTTATCCAAAGCGACTTACAAGTTCTGTACGACAAGTCATCAGGAAGGGTACAACTCTATCAGCTGAGTAACAATGTTCATCAAAGTGTTGTGTGCTACAGTGTAGGTTAGTTTATTAGGACAAGTGCATGACAGTAAGGTTAGTTGGGGTTAGATATATATATATCTTTTCTTTTTTTTCTTCAGATAATGGTTGAAGAAGTGCGTCTTTAGTCGACGGCGAAAGATTGGACGGGTTTCGGCTGTCCTAACTGGGGTGGGTAGTTCATTCCACTATTGTGGGGCAAGGACTGAGAATAGGCAACTTCTCTTTGATGACCTTCCCGGAGCTTAGATAGAAGTAGGTCTGAGGCGGCCAGAAGATGCAGAGCGTAGGGGTCTTGAGGGTGTGTAGTTAGAGACCATTGACCGGAGGTAGGCGGGAGCGGTTCCCTTTGCGGCACAGTATGCCAGGTCAAGGGCCTTGAAGCGGATTCGTGCAGAAATGGGGAGCCAGTGCAGGTCCCTAGGAAGTGGGGTGACATGGGCCGACTTCGGTAGGAGATCAGGCGGGCCGCTGCGTTCTGAATGAGTTGAAGAGGCTTGGTGGCAGTGGTCGGAAGGCCAGCAAGCAGTGCGTTGCAGTAGTCGAGGCGGGAGATGACTGTTGATTGGACGAGGAGTTGGGTGGCTTCTTTTGTCAGGAAGGGGCGGATCCTTCTGACGTTGCTCAGGAGGAATCTGCAGGTTCTGGTTGTCATTGCGATGTGAGCAGAGAAGTTCAACTGGTCATCGAGGACAACACCAATGTTCTTGGCGGTCGGGGATGTGGTCACAGCTGCATTCTCGACTGTGATGGAAAGGTCGGTCAGGGGGGAGGATTTGACCGGCAGGTGGAGCAATTCTGTTTTGCTTAGGTTCAGTTTGAGGTGGTTGGTCGTCATCCAGACGGAGATGTCAGACAGACAGGCCAAGATCCGCTCAGAGACGTGGATATCTGAGGGAGGGAAGGAGAGGAAGAGTTGAGTATCATCGGCATAACAATGATACGAGAAGCCATGAGACGTGATAATGTTACCCAGTGATTTAGTGTAGAGGGAGAAGAGAAGGGGTCCTAGGACCGAGCCCTGGGGGACACCCGTCCGCAGGGGGCAGGTGGCCGACAGGGTCCCTCTTGGTAGGAGCGGTCATTGAGGTATGATGTCAGCCATGTCAGCGCAGAGCCAGCCACTCCCATTCTTGCGAGGGCCGCGAGGAGGATCTGATGGTTGACTGTGTCGAAGGCTGCAAATAGATCTAGGAGAATCAGGACAGAGGAGAGGCCTTTCGCTTTTGCTAAGTAAAGTGCCTCTGTGACCGCAATGAGGGTCGTTTCTGTGGATTGGCCAGTCCGGAAGCCAGACTGATTAGGGTCTAGGAGGTCATTCTGTAAGAGATAAGCAGTAAGTTGGTCGGATACAGCACATTCAAGTGTTTTAGAAAGTAAGGAGAGAAGAGAGACAGGGCGATAGTTGCTTATGACGGTTGGGTTTTTTATGAGCGGCGTGACACTGGCTTGTTTTACGGAGGTGGGGACCACCCCCGAGTTGAGTGAGGAGTTGATGGTTGCAGTTAGAAATGGGAGGATGTCCAGTGCTATGGTCTGGAGGAGTGGGGAGGGTAGCTGGTCCAGCTGGCATGTAGTCGGACGGTTCGACGTTACCAGTGTCAGGGTCTCGGCTTCTGTAATGGGAGAGAAAGATGACAGAGTGAAGGATGAGGTTCTGGATTCAGTGTTTGGAATGGGTGGGGGTTGGGAGAAGGAGCTGCGGATGTTCTCCACTTTTTCCTCAAAGAAGATCGCAAAGTCTTCAGCAGAGAAAGATGAGGGAGGGGGGATGGGGGGGGAGTGAGGAGGGAGGACATGGTCATGGTAGCATGCAGTTTGCGAAGATTCTTGGCAGAGGCCTCGATCCTATGGTGAAAGAAAGAAGCTTTGGCATTAGTAATGGTTTTGGAGAATGTTAACAACAGGTTGTGATATGTGTCGATGTCAGCAGTGAGGCGTGACTTTCTATACTTATACCATATAGTTCTTTGGGTTTCCCTTTTAGTTAACGTTATACATAACGCTAGTAAAAATGCAACTTAACTTACCCAGTACTGGTGTTTCTCCGCCTGTTAGCTGTGGTGCGTCTCTCTCTCTCCAGTCCGCGAGCCGTTTGAATTAAAATGTAACGTGAAGAACGGAACTGTTTTAAATTGGTGGGCGCTTCGAACGAACACCCGTGGTTGGTTGAACCAGCCTAAAGCCTGCCTTCACACAGGCTCGTGGTTGGTTGAACCAGCCTAAAGCCCGCCTTCACACGGGCTCGTGGTTGGTTGAACCAGCCTAAAGCCCGCCTTCACACAGGGCTCGTGGTTGGTTGAACCAGCCTAAAGCCCGCCTTCACACAGGCTCGTGGTTGGTTGAACCAGCCTAAAGCCCGCCCTCACACGGGCTTGTGGTTAATTAATTAATTAATTTGATTTCATCTTTATTTATTAATGAATGAATGAATGAATGAATGAACGAATGAATGAATCAATGAATGAATGAATGAATGAATGAATGAATGAAAACTTTATTTAACAGATTGCAGAATGGGTACAATACAGTACGGCTCAATACACACAATTGTTAAGGGGATGCAGACCAGAGAAAGACGTTTGTCTTGTTTACATCAGGGTCCCCCATTTTCAATTTATATTGACATTTATGACATACACAACATACATGACATTTATGGCATAGGGACATACAGGTATTTAGTACTGATACATTTGTGACATAAACGGTATTCAAATATAAAGTACTGTTACCCATAGATCCTGACAGAGTATATACATATGATGGGGAGGGGACTGTACATTAGGAGGGGGTGGGTGGGTGGGAGAGAAATATACATACGGTGGGGTGGAGACTGTACATTTGGAGGGGGTGGGTGGGTGGGAGAGAAATATACCTACGGCGGAGAGAGAATATATACATGCGGTGGGGAGGAGACTGTCTATTAGGAGGGGGTGGGGGGTTTGGGCATTTACGGTGGCCAGTTTCGAATTGCAGCCTCCCGTAGGTGCTCTTTAAGAGCGGTTTTGAATGTGGGTAGGGATTCACATTCCTTTACAGCTTTGGGTAGGGCGTTCCACATTGATGTGGCATAATTGCAAAACGTGTTTAGTCCCTTGTTTGAGCCGAATCTGGGTTTAACATGATTTGTTGAGCTTCCTCTGGTGTAGTGGTCGTGGTATTCACTGACCTTTGGGAAGTATTTTGACATGTACATGGGTACCTTAGTCGTATGTATAGTGCATCTTGTAGACCAGGCCCATTGCAAGTTGCTGTACTCTGTCGTCTACTCTAAGCCATCCTAGGTTGTCAAAGTGGGCAGGGGTGAGGTGGGTTCTAGGAGTAAGGTCAAGCAGTAGTCTGACCAGTTTATTTTGTGATGTTTGTAATTTTGTTTTTAGCGCCTTTGAGGTGCTTTGGTACCATGAGGTGCAAGCATAGTCGTAGTGATGATGAGTGTTCCTGCCAGAGTCATGGACATGTCATTTGCATAAATTAGGAACAGTAGCGGTCCTAGTATGCTTCCTTGTGGAACACCACAGCTCACTGGGAGGGGGGGATAGGGTACCGTTTACCTCCACCATCTGTTCTCTCCCCTCCAGGTAGGATTGCATCCAGCTCACTGATAGACTATCAAAACCAATTGCTTTTATCCTGTCAATCAGAATAGAGTGATTGACAGTGTCGAAGGCCTTTTGTAGGTCCAGCATGACCATGCCGCAGTATTTGCCCGCGTCCACCTCTTGTTTGATGTGGTCATTCAAATAGAGAAGGCATGTGTCAGTGGAGTGGGATGTTCTGAAGCCAGATTATATTAGATTAGATTTTTTTCCGCAAGGTACTTTTCGACCTGTTCCTATACTATTTTTTCCATGACTTTCGAGATGGAGGTAAGAATAGAAACAGGGCGGTAGTTGCCTGGGTCTAATTTGCTGCCATTTTTGTGCAGGTGGGTTACTCGCAATTTTGAAGTCTTTGGGTACGTGTCCCTGTTTTATGGAGAGGTTTATTATGTGTGTGATGACTGGGGTGATGGCGGCTGCTGAGTCTCTGAGGAATTTGGAGGGGATATTGGATCTCATTCACCAACGACTTACGACAAAAAGATGAAATTCTTTTTTGCAGTTTTGATCATGGAGTTTACTTCATTTCTTAGTCTGTTTCTTTGCAGTTTGAGTTCAGTCACGTGGGCTTGGAGTTCACTGCTCGAGCTTTTGGTAAGCTTTGACTGACTTTTATGAAACTCAGAGCATTTTTTGTCTCTGGTTTTCATAGCGGTAACCATCTGTAGTGTGATAGTAAAGGGTTAACCTTCTCTGTAGTGTGGCAGTGAAAGGGTTAAGAACACATTCATATTTACAATGATGACCTGGCGAGAGGACAAAGAGCCAGAGGAGCCAGAGGTAAGGGAAATAATTAAAACACACATCAAACAAACAACCAAATACAATTACAAGGTAATACATGAAGCAGAACAGACTATTTACATGTCAGTTAAAAGTTGCAGGTGTATGTAAACAACTTTGCGATAGCCGGGTTGTACATAAGCGCATATTGTAACATTATTGATATACATATGCCCCACCTGTTGACTCACAGTGATCCAGACCTTTATTTAAATTATTCTGGTATGTTTGGATCCTTATTCCTACCTACCTCTTCTCATTGCTGCTATGACACCTGCATTTCCCTACGGATGAATAAAGGTGTGAGGGCTGGCCCAGTACTGCACGCTTCCAGGTACCAATTACCTTCACGCACCTGAAGGGAGTTTCAAATCAGCTCGATGGGAGCCCTTATATACTCAGGGTTTCTGAACGTTCAGTGTCGGGTCGTTTTGCTTAACACCACCTGCTGCTTGTTCCTCCCGTGTTGTTTCTCCATTGTTTTCTCCAGTACGTTTTCCTGGAGATCGCCGCTGTTACCCCTCTCTGCCCTGTGGACCCGTGCCTCGTTTTTCTCCCGTTGCCCTCGGTGAGTTTTTGGAAATATATTTTTGATGTTCTGTTTTCCTCATTCTTTCCTGGACTCAAGACCTGCATTCTGTTTTTGTGTGTTCCGTTAACACTGAAGAGGTGTCGCTTGTTTTAGTTACTGGACTCTACTTATTACTGGACTGCCTCGTAATCCCTACGCTCGCTTATTGACACTCTTTTTCTCTGTTCCTCCCGAGTGGATATACAAGAAGCTGCAGAGCCGCAGAGCCAGGGCCGCAGCGCCACAGAGCCAACTCTGCTCTGGGCCGAGCAGCAGAGCCGCAGAGCCTACTCTGCTCAAGGACATTCCCCCTGAATGCTTTATGTTGTTTTTTTGCTCTTTCTGTTTGTAAATAAATACGCCCATTGTTTTTGGCTAACTCTGAACTACCTGTCTGTGTCGTGCTGTTGGGGTTGTTTACAAACCTTAACATTACGACCCGACCATGTCGACCCCAGCCGACACAGACAGTGTTAGAGCAGCCTTGGCAGGTCAGATCCAGCTGACCAATGACCACACCCAACAGCTAGACGCGGCTGCGGCTGCTGTGCAGGACCTCCGGGCCCAGGTTCAGCCTATCCGGATTTCTCTTGACACTCTGACCACCCAGCAGACTGCCCAGGGTAATCAGGAGGCTGATATTCTGCACCAGTTGCAGGCTCTCAGTGCAGCATTTAACACCCTGCTTTTAACCCCACCTGTGGCAGGAGTTCCAGCCGGACCACCACCTGCCGCCGCGACTAACCCTGCGCCTCCTGACCCCGCTCCTCGGGAGCCCCATCTCTCCAACCCACGATTGTTCAACGGTAACTTCGAGGACTGTGCCATGTTCATCATGCAATGTGACTTAGTTTTCATTCATCAACCCAGCAGATTTACGAGAGAGGGAGCCCGGGTGGCTTACATGACTAACCTGCTCACAGGCCGAGCAGCACAGCACTGCTTCCTGGTCAATGAGGGCTGACTTCTGTTTTTCATACACAGATTTTGTGGCTCCGCAGGGTTTTCCACCACCCAGCTCGTGGCCAGGACCCAGGAGCCCGGTTGGGCACCTTCCGGAAGGGCAGTGGCAGTGTCACCGTCTATGCGCTGGAGTTCAGACTGGCCGCGACCGAGAGTTGTTGGAATGATCGGGCGCTTCATCTCACTTTTCTGAAGAGGCTCAACGACGCTGTGAGGGACCAGCTCGCCACCCGGGAGGAGCCCGATTAGCTCGAGGCCCTAATCAGCCTCGCCATCCGCATCGACGGACGCCTCCGGGAGAGAAGGCGCGAGCGAGCCCGACTGGGACCCCCAGCCGCTCCCCAGACCTCCCGCACTCGTGACTGGACTGCTGATCGTCCTGTCTCCTCCGCGACAGGTGGCCTTTTTCCCTCCCGACCTGTGACCAAGGAGGAACCCATGCAGCTGGGACGCACACACCTTAGCCCGGCCGAACGGGAGTCCCGGCTCAGGTCCGGCCTTTGTCTCTACTGCGGCCTGGATGGACACCGTATCAACAATTGTCCTACCCGGCCAAAAGACTAGGCTTGCTGGGACCCCGGGAGATGCACCACCTAGCCATCTGACGAGCGTCACCCTGGCCTGGGCGGACCAGCGGGTGACGGTGGGTGCACTCGTTGACTCTGGGGCTGATGAGAGCTTCCTGGATTTTGAGTTTGCCACCCAGGCCAACATTCCACTTGAGAACCTCGAGAGGCCCTTGGAGGTTTTCGCGTTGGATCAGCACCGCCTGGCTGACATCACTCAACGCACCTGTCCTGTCCTCCTCACGATTGCTGGTAATCACGTTGAGAGACTCCAGTTCTTTATTACCAGATCCCCTCTAGTCCCAGTAGTTCTGGGTCATCCCTGGCTCACGCTGCATGAGCCCCACATCGCCTGGTCCTCCGGCACCATCATGGGGTGGAGCTCCTCCTGTCATGCCCAGTGTCTTCAGGCAGCGTCTAGTCCGTCGCCCCGGAGTTCCCCTAGTGTGCCGCCCCCGGACCTCTCAACTAGGTGTTCAGCAAGTCCCGGGCTCAGGTCCTTTCTCCTCATCGGCCTTACGACTGTGCAATCGACCTCCGCTCTGGGGCTCCCATTCCCGGCAGCCGCCTTTACAGTATGACCGTCCCTGAGAAGGCAGCGATGGAGAAGTACATCTCTGAGTCCTTGGCAGCAGGCCTCATTCGGCCCTCGTCCTCCCTGGTGGCGGCCGGCTTCTTTTTTGTTGGGAAGAAGGACGGAGATCTCCGGCCCTGCATTGACTATCGCCAACTCAACGAGATCACCATCAAGAACAAGCATCCTCTTCCTCTCATGAACTCCACCTTCGATCCCCTCACCCAGGCTACCGTCTTCACTAAACTGGACCTCCGGAGTGCCTACCATCTGGTCCGTATCCGAGAGGGCGACGAGTGGAAGACCGCCTTCAAGACTCCCAGGGGTCATTATGAGTATCTGGTGATGCCATTCGGCCTCACCAACGCTCCGGCCATATTCCAGGCGCTCATGAACGACGTTCTCCGTGACATGCTCGAGGAGTTTGTGGTGGTCTACCTTGACGACATCCTCATCTTCTCCAAGACTCTCGAGGAACATGTCCAGCATGTCCGCCGAGTACTTGAGCGCCTTCTCCACAACCGGCTCTTCGTTAAGGTAGAGAAGTGCCGTTTCCACTCCAACTCCGTCGATTACCTTGGCTTCATCGTGGAGAGTGGCCAGACCCGAACCGACCCCCGCAAGATCCAGGCGGTGGAGGAGTGGCCGGAGCCCTCCTCTCGGAAGGAGCTACAAAGCTTCCTCGGTTTCGCAAACTTTTACCGGAGGTTCATCCGGAACTACAGCCAAGTGGTGGAACCGCTTACCAGGCTGACCTCTCCCTCCCTGCCGTTTGACTGGTCTCCAGCGGCCTGCGCTGCGTTCCGTTCCCTCAAGAGGAGATTCACCACCGCCCCGGTCTTGCTCCACCCAGACCCCAAGAGGCAGTTCATTGTGGAGGTGGACGCCTCGGATACTGGACTAGGGGCTATCCTGTCTCAGTGGTCGGCGACGGACCAGAAGGTCCATCCGTGCGCCTTCTACTCTCGTTGTTTCCTTCCTGCTGAGAGGAACTATGACATTGGAAATCGGGAGCTGCTGGCGGTAGTGGCTGCCTTGGAGGAGTGGCGTCATTGGCTGGAGGGGGCCGAGGAACCGTTCACCATTTGGACAGACCATAAGAACTTGATGTACATCCGTGCTTCCAAGCGCCTCAACGGCCGACAAGCAAGGTGGGCCAGCTTCCTCAGTCGGTTCGACTTCTCTTTGACCTTTCGCCCTGGGTCCCGCAACACGAAGGCCGACTCTCTGTCCCGGTTACACTCCAAGGGGGCTCCAACCACTGAGGATCCGACTCCCATCCTCCCTGAGGTCAGGGTGGTGGGAGTGGTCACCTTGGGCATCGAGACCGTGGTCAGGCGTGCCTTACGTTTCCATCCCGCTCCAAGCAACGTACCTTATTGTCGCCTCTTCGTCCCCGACTCAGTCCGGTCCCGGGTTCTTCAATGGGGCCATACTAGCCGGTTTGCCTGCCACCCCGGCATCCACCGCACTTTCTCCTTCCTGGCTCGTCGGTTCTGGTGGCCCACCATGAGGAACGACGTCAGGGAGTTCGTACTGGCCTGCACGGTCTGCGCCCGCAGCAAGGCCTCTCACCAGGCACCCTCCGGTCTACTACAGCCACTTCCCATTCCGAGCCGCCCTTGGTCCCATGTGGCGTTGGACTTCGTCACTGGCCTTCCACCTTCCCAGGGAAACACTGTCCTTCTGACAGTGCTGGATCGTTTCAGCAAGGGGGTTCACCTCGTGGCCCTTCCCAAACTTCCATCAGCTTCCGAGACAGCGGACCTCCTGACGAGCCATGTGTTCCGCCTCCATGGTTTCCCCCAGGACGTCGTCTCGGACCGGGGGCCCCAGTTCACTTCCCAGGTATGGCGGGCCTTTTGCAAGGGATTGGGGGCCACTGTTAGTCTTTCGTCTGGTTACCATCCACAGACTAACGGACAGACTGAGAGAATGAACCAGAGCGTGGAGTCTGCTCTCCAGTGTGTTGCCGCCAAGAGACCTGCTTCCTGGAGCCGGTTCCTCCCCTGGGTTGAGTATGCCATCAACTCCCTGGTCAGCTCCGCCACCGGCCTCTCGCCATTCGAGGTATCTCTGGGCTACCAACCCCCTCTTTTCTCTGCACAGGAGTCGGAAGTGGCAGTTCCCTCTGTGCAGGATAATCTCGACCGGTGTCGTCGTGTCTGGGAGATCACCACGACTGCGCTGCTCCGGGCATCGGAGCGCGCCAGTCGGGGAGCTAACCGACGTCGGATCCCTGCGCCGACTTACCAACCTGGGCAGAAAGTTTGGTTGTCCTCCAAGGATTAGTCCACCGCCAAGAAGCTTAATCCCCGGTTCGTCGGCCCTTTCGAGATCCGGAAGGTGCTCAGTCCCACGGCGGTGAGTCTTAAGCTTCCAGCGTCCATGCGCATTCATCCTGTGTTTCATGTGTCCCGAGTGAAGCCTGTCTCTCTCAGTCCCCTGATGCCGCCTGCCCCAGATCCGCCTCCTCCCGAGATGGTGGACGGACACCCCCAGTGGAAGGTCCGCCGGCTCATGGACATCCGGCTCCGAGGACGGGGGTTCCAGTATCTGGTGGACTGGGAGGGATACGGTCCTGAGGAACGGAGCTGGGTCTCCCAACAGCTCATCATGGATCCCGCCCTGATCACCGACTTCCATCATTCCCATCCGGAGAAGCCGAGGCCGGGCAGGTCGCCGGGTGGCTCCCGTGGAGGGGGGGGTACTGTGAGGGCTGGCCCAGTACCGCACGCTTCCAGGTACCAATTACCTTCACGCAACTGAAGGGAGTTTCAAATCAGCTCGATGGGAGCCCTTATATACTCAGGGTTTCTGAACGTTCAGTGTCGGGTCGTTTTGCTTACCACCACCTGCTGCTTGTTCCTCCCGTGTTGTTTCTCCGTTGTTTTTTCCAGTACGTTTTCCTGGAGATCGCCGCTGTTACCCCTCTCTGCCCCGTGGACCCGTGCCTCGTTTTTCTCCCGTTGCCCTCGGTGAGTTTTTGGAAGTACATTTTTGATGCTCTGTTTTCCTCATTCTTTCCTGGACTCAAGACCTGCATTCTGTTTTTGTGTGTTCCGTTAACACTGAAGAGGTGTCGCTTGTTTTAATTACTGGACTCTACTTATTACTGGACTGCCTCGTAATCCCTACGCTCGCTTATTGAAACTCTTTTTCTCTGTTCCTCTCGAGTGGATATACAAGAAACTGCAGAGCCGCAGAGCCAGGGCCGCAGCGCCACAGAGCCAACTCTGCTCTGGGCCGAGCTGCAGAGCCGCAGAGCCTACTCTACTCAAGGACATTCCCCCTGAATGCTTTATGTTGTTTTTTTGCTCTTTCTGTTTGTAAATAAATACGCCCATTGTTTTTGGCTAACTCTGAACTACCTGTCTGTGTCGTGCTGTTGGGGTTGTTTACAAACCTTAACAAAAGGTTTATCTTATCTTGCTGTCATTACCCTGTCCTTAGACCGGTTACATGTTTATGACCAGCCCTACTGTCCAAGAACAGGAGTAGGATCTGGCCCTAATTCCTAGACATCAAACATTATTGTATGCATTGGTGGTGATCAGGGGTGCAGTGCTGGGCAAACGCGGTCAAACGGCGTTTGGCCTTCGTCACTGAGGCCGAAGTACGCGCATCCTATTATTATGCAAAGTCTAGGTGATAAAATGACTCGTCGCGCCACTTTTCATATATTTACATTATATAATCACCTGACAGCTGGGCATGTAGGAAAGAATTCTGAATGTAATAATTCTCCAGACTTTTTAATACCCTGCAGATACCCTGACACACACACACCTGGTCCCTGCCACACACACCCCCTCCTAATGTACATTTCCCTCCCCCTCGTATGTATATATTTACTGTTAGGATCTCTGGTTAACAGTACTGTATATTTGCATATCTTGTATGTCACAAATGTCCAGCATGTCCGCCGAGTACTTGAGCGCCTTCTCCACAACCGGCTCTTCGTTAAGGTAGAGAAGTGCCGTTTCCACTCCAACTCCGTCGATTACCTTGGCTTCATCGTGGAGAGTGGCCAGACCCGAACCGACCCCCGCAAGATCCAGGCGGTGGAGGAGTGGCCGGAGCCCTCCTCTCGGAAGGAGCTACAAAGCTTCCTCGGTTTCGCAAACTTTTACCGGAGGTTCATCCGGAACTACAGCCAAGTGGTGGAACCGCTTACCAGGCTGACCTCTCCCTCCCTGCCGTTTGACTGGTCTCCAGCGGCCTGCGCTGCGTTCCGTTCCCTCAAGAGGAGATTCACCACCGCCCCGGTCTTGCTCCACCCAGACCCCAAGAGGCAGTTCATTGTGGAGGTGGACGCCTCGGATACTGGACTAGGGGCTATCCTGTCTCAGTGGTCGGCGACGGACCAGAAGGTCCATCCGTGCGCCTTCTACTCTCGTTGTTTCCTTCCTGCTGAGAGGAACTATGACATTGGAAATCGGGAGCTGCTGGCGGTAGTGGCTGCCTTGGAGGAGTGGCGTCATTGGCTGGAGGGGGCCGAGGAACCATTCACCATTTGGACAGACCATAAGAACTTGATGTACATCCGTGCTTCCAAGCGCCTCAACGGCCGACAAGCAAGGTGGGCCAGCTTCCTCAGTCGGTTCGACTTCTCTTTGACCTTTCGCCCTGGGTCCCGCAACACGAAGGCCGACTCTCTGTCCCGGTTACACTCCAAGGGGGCTCCAACCACTGAGGATCCGACTCCCATCCTCCCTGAGGTCAGGGTGGTGGGAGTGGTCACCTTGGGCATCGAGACCGTGGTCAGGCGTGCCTTACGTTTCCATCCCGCTCCAAGCAACGTACCTTATTGTCGCCTCTTCGTCCCCGACTCAGTCCGGTCCCGGGTTCTCCAATGGGGCCATACCAGCCGGTTTGCCTGCCACCCCGGCATCCACCGCACTTTCTCCTTCCTGGCTCGTCGGTTCTGGTGGCCCACCATGAGGAACGACGTCAGGGAGTTTGTACTGGCCTGCACGGTCTGCGCCCGCAGCAAGGCCTCTCACCAGGCACCCTCCGGTCTACTACAGCCACTTCCCATTCCGAGCCGCCCTTGGTCCCATGTGGCGTTGGACTTCGTCACTGGCCTTCCACCTTCCCAGGGAAACACTGTCCTTCTGACAGTGCTGGATCGTTTCAGCAAGGGGGTTCACCTCGTGGCCCTTCCCAAACTTCCATCAGCTTCCGAGACAGCGGACCTCCTGACGAGCCATGTGTTCCGCCTCCATGGTTTCCCCCAGGACGTCGTCTCGGACCGGGGGCCCCAGTTCACTTCCCAGGTATGGCGGGCCTTTTGCAAGGGATTGGGGGCCACTGTTAGTCTTTCGTCTGGTTACCATCCACAGACTAACGGACAGACTGAGAGAATGAACCAGAGCGTGGAGTCTGCTCTCCAGTGTGTTGCCGCCAAGAGACCTGCTTCCTGGAGCCGGTTCCTCCCCTGGGTCGAGTATGCCATCAACTCCCTGGTCAGCTCCGCCACCGGCCTCTCGCCGTTCGAGGTATCTCTGGGCTACCAACCCCCTCTTTTCTCTGCACAGGAGTCGGAAGTGGCAGTTCCCTCTGTGCAGGATAATCTCGACCGGTGTCGTCGTGTCTGGGAGATCACCACGACTGCGCTGCTCCGGGCATCGGAGCGCGCCAGTCGGGGAGCTAACCGACGCCGGATCCCTGCGCCGACTTACCAACCTGGGCAGAAAGTATGGTTGTCCTCCAAGGATTAGTCCACCGCCAAGAAGCTTAATCCCCGGTTCGTCGGCCCTTTCGAGATCCGGAAGGTGCTCAGTCCCACGGCGGTGAGTCTTAAGCTTCCAGCGTCCATGCGCATTCATCCTGTGTTTCATGTGTCCCGAGTGAAGCCTGTCTCTCTCAGTCCCCTGATGCCGCCTGCCCCAGATCCGCCTCCTCCCGAGATGGTGGACGGACACCCCCAGTGGAAGGTCCGCCGGCTCATGGACATCCGGCTCCGAGGACGGGGGTTCCAGTATCTGGTGGACTGGGAGGGATACGGTCCTGAGGAACGGAGCTGGGTCTCCCAACAGCTCATCATGGATCCCGCCCTGATCACCGACTTCCATCATTCCCATCCGGAGAAGCCGAGGCCGGGCAGGTCGCCGGGTGGCTCCCGTGGAGGGGGGGGTACTGTGAGGGCTGGCCCAGTACCGCACGCTTCCAGGTACCAATTACCTTCACGCAACTGAAGGGAGTTTCAAATCAGCTCGATGGGAGCCCTTATATACTCAGGGTTTCTGAACGTTCAGTGTCGGGTCGTTTTGCTTACCACCACCTGCTGCTTGTTCCTCCCGTGTTGTTTCTCCGTTGTTTTTTCCAGTACGTTTTCCTGGAGATCGCCGCTGTTACCCCTCTCTGCCCCGTGGACCCGTGCCTCGTTTTTCTCCCGTTGCCCTCGGTGAGTTTTTGGAAGTACATTTTTGATGCTCTGTTTTCCTCATTCTTTCCTGGACTCAAGACCTGCATTCTGTTTTTGTGTGTTCCGTTAACACTGAAGAGGTGTCGCTTGTTTTAATTACTGGACTCTACTTATTACTGGACTGCCTCGTAATCCCTACGCTCGCTTATTGAAACTCTTTTTCTCTGTTCCTCTCGAGTGGATATACAAGAAACTGCAGAGCTGCAGAGCCAGGGCCGCAGCGCCACAGAGCCAACTCTGCTCTGGGCCGAGCTGCAGAGCCGCAGAGCCTACTCTACTCAAGGACATTCCCCCTGAATGCTTTATGTTGTTTTTTTGCTCTTTCTGTTTGTAAATAAATACGCCCATTGTTTTTGGCTAACTCTGAACTACCTGTCTGTGTCGTGCTGTTGGGGTTGTTTACAAACCTTAACAAAAGGTTTATCTTATCTTGCTGTCATTACCCTGTCCTTAGACCGGTTACATGTTTATGACCAGCCCTACTGTCCAAGAACAGGAGTAGGATCTGGCCCTAATTCCTAGACATCAAACATTATTGTATGCATTGGTGGTGATCAGGGGTGCAGTGCTGGGCAAACGCGGTCAAACGGCGTTTGGCCTTCGTCACTGAGGCCGAAGTACGCGCATCCTATTATTATGCAAAGTCTAGGTGATAAAATGACTCGTCGCGCCACTTTTCATATATTTACATTATATAATCACCTGACAGCTGGGCATGTAGGAAAGAATTCTGAATGTAATAATTCTCCAGACTTTTTAATACCCTGCAGATACCCTGACACACACACACCTGGTCCCTGCCACACACACCCCCTCCTAATGTACATTTCCCTCCCCCTCGTATGTATATATTTACTGTTAGGATCTCTGTTTAACAGTACTGTATATTTGCATATCTTGTATGTCACAAATGTAACAGTACTGTATATCTGTATGTCATACATGTCATGATTAGATTAAATTAGATGATTAGATTCGATTTTTATATCTGTATATGTCATATATGTTATGATGAATTGAAAATGGGGGACACTGATGTAAACAAGACGAAAGTCTTTCTCTGATCTGTATCCCCTTAACAATTGTGTGTATTGAGTTGTACTGTACTGTATCCATTCTGCAATCTGTTAATTAAAGTTTTCAATCAATCAATCAATCACACACACCTGGTCGTGGAAGTAGGGCGAGGAGGCAGCCAGGACGCAGCGGTGGGCCTTGAACACCTGCCCCTGCACCTGGATGGAGAGGTCACAGAGCCGGCCCTCCTCCCTCTGCCTGTTCAGGCCGTCCAGCACGGAGGCCTGGGCGCTGGGGAAGCTCACCTGGACCACGCAGGGGTCAGAGCCGGAGCTGCTGCAGCCCGCGTCCAGAGACTGCATCTGGGCAGGACAGACGGACGGGAGAGAGTGTTAATCCAAGGAAACTCCTCTGTACATGTAGGACTTAAGACGGTTAGTTATACAGTATAAAAAATACATCCAGTACAAATTCACTTTAACTATGAATTTCATATACGGTATATCTGGGCGTATGTGGGGGTGACAGTGGCTCGAGAGGTAGAGCAGTCGTCTGGCAATCCGGAGGTTCCCGGTTCGATTCCCGCTCCTCCCGGGCAGCGTGTCGATGTGTCCTTGAGCAAGACACTTAACCCCTAATTGCTCCCGATGAGCAGGTTGGCACCTTGCATGGTTGCCTCCGCCGTCGGTGTGTGAATGGGTAAAATGTGAGTAACAAATTGTAAAGCATTTTGGAAAAAGGCTCTATATAAAAAAGCAGCCATTTACCATTTACCATGTGTTTTATTACTTGTTTTTAGCGCCTTTGAGGTGCTTTGGTACCACGAGGTGCAAGCATAGTTGTAGTACCCTTGAATGAGTGCTCTTGCCAGAGTCTTCTTAAACCACTGGACTTCGGAATGGATGTAACAGTACTACATACATGTTGTGTATGTCATAAATGTTATGAATTGAAAATGGGGGACCCTGATGTAAACAAGACGAAAGCCTTTCTCTGGTCTGCCCCCCTTAACAATTGTGTGTATTGAGCTGTACTGTATTGTACCCATTCTGCAATCTGTTAACAATTTTCAATCAATCAACGTGTTTCAGGATGTTTGGCCAGAGGGATTCAACACTTCCCTCATACACGTCATTAAAGATGGATTTGCAGGGGCGGCTACGTGGCGTAGTGGGCAAGGCGCTCGCCACGAAATCTGGAGACGCTGGGCTTGCCTGTTCGAGCCCAGCGCTCCACATTTGCGTTCAGTTTAGCTGGTCGTCCGTACTAATACACATTGGCCGTATTAGGGGGTGGGAAACTGATGGGTGGGGATCGGGCGTTGTGGACAGCGACTCCTACAGGTCGGTTGGTGTGCCTGCGCAGTAGAATCAGGAAGTGTCGGGGGCAGCGTGAGCCTCCCACGCGTTACTCCTCGCCACTGAGAGATCGAGCTGCGCAGGTGAAAAGATGCGACTGCTGTTACCTCAAGTACCGGAGGGGACTTGTGCTATGTATGACTAGGGTGACCACCTGTCCCGCGAGTGATATTGGGCCGTTTGTCCCGCGTCCCGCAACAACAAAGCAATGTCCTGCAATTCAAAGATAAAAAAAAATATATATATATATATTTATTTTTTATTTTTTATTTTTTATTTTTTATTTTTTATTTTTTATTTTTTATTTTTTATCTTTCAAGGATTATTATTTAAAAAATGTTTTAAATGTTGTTAATTTAATGCCTCGTTCCAATACCCTCTTATATTTAAAATAAAAGAATCGGGCGACGTCACAAACCAATGCATTGCGCAGCCGAGCAATAGTATCCATCTGCAGGACCACAGCACCGACACATTTAGGACCGCGACACTTTGCGGACCCACACTCTCCAGACCCTCGCTCCCATTGGCTGATTTGGGTCACGTGACCGTCCCACCCAATGGCTGAGTGGAGAGTGTGGGTCCGCAAAGTGTCACGGTCCTGAGAGTATCGGTGCTGTGGTCCTGCAGCAGGATGCATCTCCAGCCGAGGCTGCTGAGCAGCTCACTCGAGTCGCGCTGCCTGTCACCTGTCCGAGCCGGTGTTCTGCGAAATTCTACTACTCTGCTGAGAACTGCTGCCGTAGCGCGAATCGCCTATATGTTTGGACAGCTGGGTGACGTCACCCTATAGTTCACTCCGAATTCCAACAGGTGTACCGACATTTTATCATCTACAAATACATTCGGCTGCAAAGCCAATTACATGCAAATATTTACATGCATATACAGTTCAAAAGGTGCAATGAAAAACATATGTTTAAGATATTGTTTAAGATATATCAACAACAAGACTCAACAAGACGTTCGTCAGAAAGGTGGCAGGATATTGTAGTGTGAACGATTGTGGGTCATGCGAATGCGTGCGCCATGCGTGCCAGCAGGTATAGTAGAATTTCGCAGAACACCGTTTCAGATCCCCAAAAGGTAGAATGCAGGATCTACCACTGACAGGAGCTTCACCATCACACATGGAGGAGAGGGGGACATCACATATAGTTGTTCAGCAAGTCTGGCCCGACTATTATTGAGAACTGAATCAATCAGAGGGTCGGTTTGTTATAATAACAGAATACACGGGGAGTATCGCCGGGACACTGTCCAGAGGGAAGGGGGCAATAGAATCCGGAGGCTAATATCCCCAAAACCGGAGGTGAGTTTAATAAGATTAATAACAAAATGAGCTATATATAGCCTACCGTCTGCGTCGAATATGATATATAGGCATTTAAATAATAAATAAATTTATTTAATTTTAATTAGCAATAAAAAAAAATTTAATACTTGAAATTGTATTTGAGCAGCTAGGTTTACTCTGATCATAAATATGCCAGGCCACTGCATTTCTCACCCTGATAATTTAGGAATCAATGTGACGAAACCTTCACCTTCATCCAGTTAGCAGAATGAAACACTGGCATATAGCAAGTCGAGCAAGCTAGGTCCGTTAGCCAGCCAGCTAACAATAAACAAGCTAGCGATTCAACTCACCGTTTAAAATCACGCTGCGCCTTAATGCAAATGTAGAGCTTCTGTATAATCTGAAGCTAAGTAGACACAGCAGTCCACCATGCCCCTAAAACTGGTGAGTTCTTCTTCCTAAAGACGCTGCTTCCCATCGTGTTCTGCAGACAGAGAGCCAGCGCTGGGTCGCCTTTAACAGGATCCCAGACAGACTGGGCCGACACAAAAACACCACATCTGTCTAGACTGCTGGTCCATTGCCATAGAAATGGTGTGATGAATCTATTGATACACAGGCGACACTATCAGAAACGGTGATGAATCTATTGATACACAGGCGACACCATCAGAAACGGTGTGATGAATCTATTGATACACAGGCGACACTATCAGAAACGGTGATGATGAATCTATTGATACACAGGCGACACTATCAGAAACTGTGTGATGAATCTATTGATACACAGGCGACACTATCAGAAACGGTGATGATGAATCTATTGATACACAGGCGACACTATCAGAAACGGTGATGAATCTATTGATACACAGGCGACACTATCAGAAACGGTGATGAATCTATTGATACACAGGCGACACTATCAGAAACTGTGATGATGAATCTATTGATACACAGGCGACACTATCAGAAACTGTGATGATGAATCTATTGATACACAGGCGACACCATCAGAAACGGTGTGATGATGAATCTATTGATACACAGGTGACACCATCAGGAGGGACTTCATCTTAGATTTTTTTTTTTTTTTTTTATCTTTCTTCCCCTCCTTTTCCCCGATTTTTCTCCCATCCCACCCTTCCTGGTTGTTGCGTACTTACCCCTACTGTTGGTCCGGGAGACCGGAGACTGTCACATGCTTTCCTCCGACGCATGTGCAGCCTGGGGCAGGCCAACCTGGCCGCGCAGGTTCTCACCGGGGAGAGTGTATCTCTCCTCAGTTCCAACCCTCGCTGAGCAGGCGCCCCGACCGAACTGTAGGGGTCGCTGTCCACAACGCTCAGGACCCACCCTTCAGCTTTCCCACCCCCTGATACAGCCAATTGTATCAGTGTGAGAGGCCAGCCAAGCTGATAGCAACGCCGGGAGCTGGATTCGAACAGGCGAATCCTAGTGTCTCCCGGTGTTGGTGACGAACGTAATCTCCGTGCGCCACCTGCCCCCCCAGATTATTATTTTTAATAATAGGGATATGGTACATCATATAGGGATACAATATAATTTAGCTCGTCTTTGAGTAATTACACACTTAATTAGTGTACTTTACATTTGGAGCCAAATCCCAAAGCACGGCCACAAGGTAAAAACATAGGCTTTAAAACAACGAGGCATAAAACACACAAGGCATGTATAAAACGTTAAATCATAAGAAAAAGCTTGGTGAAGAGATACACTGATCCATCTATTATAACTAAGTGTGGATATGTAACATTAGAAAAGTACTCATTTGGACCACAAATCATTAAAAACGCATTTATTAGTAAAATAATAAGATCAACCTTAAAAACACAACAACAATCCTGAAGAACAGGCGGCTGGGTGGCGCAGCGGACTAAGCGCTCGTCACCAACACGAGAGACGCTGGTATCGAATCCGGCTGTCAGCGTTGCCTCCGGCTTGGGCCGGCCGTCATACTGACTCAATTGGCAGAGTCAGCGGGAGGGGAGTCGGTAGGGTGGTATTCTGGTTGTTGTAAACAGCAACTCCTACAGGTCGGTCAGGGCGCCAGCACAGCGAGGGAGGGAGATGGTGAGGGTAGTGTGACCTCCCACACGTTACACCTCACCAATGAGAGTCCGCGCTGGCAGGTGAAAAGATGCTGCTGGCTGTCTCCTATGTCTCGGAGGAAGCATCTGATAAGACTTCAGGGCTCCTTAGACCGACCAGTGGGGGGCACATGCGAGCAACAACCAGGAAGGGGAGGGGGGAATTGGCATAACGACTAAATTGGGATGGGAGAAAAAGTGGATACAAAAAAAATTCAAGAACATCTGGGCCACAACATCTTCAACTTTTTGATCTACTTTTTCTCCCCATTTTTCTATTTTTCTCCCGTCCCCAATTTTGTATTGTCCAATTCTACCCTCCCCTGTCTGGAACGTTGTTAGACCATGCCTCCCACAAGCCGGCTGCAATGTGGACCAAGCCTTGCATCACGTGTCCCCTCCGGTACTCGAGGAGGCAGCCGTCGCATCTTTTCACCTGCACAGCGCGATCTCTCAGTGGCGAAGGTCTGCGTGGCAGGGACACACCGCCCTCGTCGCTTCCTGATTCTACTGCGCAGGCGCACCAACTGACCTGTAGGAGTCGCTGTCCACAACATCCGATCCCCACCCACCAGCTTCCCACCCCCTAATACTGCCAATTGTATTAGTATGAACGACCAGCCAAGCTGGTAGCAACGCCGAGAGCTGGGCTCAAACCAAGCATCTCCTGCATTGGTGGTGAGCACCTTGCCCACTGCGCCACCTATCCGCCCGTCTTCAACTCCAATGTTAAAAAAATCCTTCTCCATGGTTCAGACATGGAGAATGACAAAAAAGAAATAAGCAATGAGGAGCTGTGGTAGAGAGGGAGCCAGGACCCAGTAGAGAGCCATATCCGGAGACGGAAGTGGGGATGGATACCATCACACGACAGGCCCCGACGTGGAATCCCCAGGGGAAGCGGAAGAGAGGAAGGCCCAAAAACAGCTGGAGGCGGGACACCGAGGCAGAGCTGCAGAGACGTGGTACCAGCTGGGGAGAGGCGGAGAATACGGCCGAAAGCGTGCTGGATGGAGAAGAGTCGGGCTATGCTCCGCTTTGAGTTAAGGGGCCAAGAAGAAGAAGATCAGTTGGGCTGCTCAACCCAACTCAACTTCTGGGTTGGGGGTCAGTTGGACTGTCTAACAGGGGCGTTTTTATGGTTAGAAAACATTGGGGGCTTCAGCCCGGGGGGGTGGAGGGCCCCCCCCCCCCTTTTTTTTTTTTTTTTTTTTCCACACAGAAATACGCAATTTTAGAGTAATTCGAGACGAATACTAAATAATAATAATCAGATTATATTTCTTTAAACTTGCCTGCTGGCAGTAGGTTTATGGATTGAATAATCAAATGAGATCTTGCTAGCGAAAATAATTAGTTAAACTGTTATACAGAATAAGGATACGGCTCTCTTACCCATTGATTGATGTATGATGGATCTTTTACTTATCTGCACTGTGGTGTGAAGGTTTGTGGTTTTGACTTTCACGCAGACGGCCCGGGTTCGAATCCCACTTCTCCTAGTCTTTTCCTTCTTTTTGCAATGTAGGAATAATTCAATTTGGTGCACGTTGAGAGCTATATAAATAATGACATCCTCAATGCATGTAGATTTATAATATTTTAACTTAAAACTAGGCTACTTTTGCGTATAATCATTAATATTATATTCCAAAAAATTATATTGGAAACACAGGGTTTTGAACACCGGTCGCCCGGTTGCCAGGATTGAGCACTACCGCTGCACCACTGTGCCAGACGGGATATATTCATTGTTTATCCATTAATGGACGAGAGACCCGTGTTTAGAATATTTTTTCTTTTGAATGAAGTTTTATCTCTTTATTCTCAAATGCATTAATGTGACGTCAACGGCTCATTCAATTTCTCAAATCCGTCAAACAGCGCATCTCATCAGAAATTTTAATCCCAGTTACAATATCACACAAAAACCACAATCCACGCATAGACACTTCAATTTTATGCTTGAATGAAACACAATCCGGGCGCTCCGTTAAGCAAATCTACAGCGGAGAATATATGAAACTAATCAGAGCCAAACGGCCGATAGGTTTCATTCATTAAAAATATCCCTGCGGGATTCACATTTGCAATGCGCCGTTATTAAAATAACCACATGCAGCGTGTATCGCGACTCCGAGCGCCGTATATGACGTGCATTATTTTATTTATAGGCTCAATATGATTTATTATCAGCATTTAGTTCTATTATTATACATTTCAAAAGCCCCCTCTAGGAAAACGAAGCACAGAAACATAATTCAGAATGGTATAAATGGGATCTCTAGACTGTGAGAATCATTTCAGGAAGCGAGCTGTCATTTATTTGCGGGGGCGTGGCCATGTTCATCCGGCTAACTGAAGTTAACCCTGCTCTCGACCAGGCTCAAACTTTTTGATCTGTTGTCATGGTGATTTGGACAATCGAGCGTCGGGGAATGGAAAGGTCCGGCTTAAATCAGACTAGACTGGAAATTATCCGGCTAACTCAGTTATCCAGGTATGGGGAACGGGGCCCAGGTCCATGAGAGGGATATGGGAAAATTCAAAGTTAACAGGACCAAATCATCAGTTTCTAATTTATTTATTTAACCTTTATTTAGCCAGATAAAACATTGATATGGTCCAAGAGGCCCCAACGAGGGTACAAATATACATACACACATACATACATACATACATACATACATACATACATACATACATATACACCAATAACAAAATAAAAACAGTTAAGAATCATACACATAAGCAAATAAACAAACAAACATTATGCACAGCCTATGTACAAAAGAAATAAACAGTTTTCTTCGATTACATAAACACTCAAATCAAAAGTATTACACAATTATCAAAACCTTACACTCAAGGAGCAAAACATAGGCCCAGATTTGCACCCCTATAAGCACAAAGTCAGCCTCACACTTTTTGCAAAAAAATAGTGATTTGAAAAACACTAAACACACTTGCATAGAATGTCAAATTACCACACATAAGCCAATTGGTTAAACACAGCAATCAGATGCACAAACACACCATTGCTTAATTGTAGATACACCAATCAGGTTTAAGCACTATAAAAATGCAGCAGGTGAGTTCACCTGCCTTCAACCAAAATGGAAGGAGAGTGAAGTACTGTACACAGAGAACGTGAAAATATACAATACATTCACCAAACACTACACAAGACAACCAATGATGCAGACTGATGAAAATATACATTTTCTCTCCATATACCCAAATCAGTCAACATTTCAACATGGAGAATCACAACAAAATAATATCTTGCCAGATCCAGCTAGGCAAAGAGATAATGTCTAGTATTTTCTGTACTCTATTAAAACATTTTCTATTTTTGTTTTTGTTTTACTGTAATTTTAACCTGTACTGACAGTATTTTATGTTTGTCTTATATTTGCTGAGATTACTGTGTTATGCATGAAAACTGGGACATGTTTTGTTGTGATTCTCCATGTTGAAATGTTGACTGATTTGGTTATATGGAGAGAACATTTATATTTTCATCAGTCTGCATCATTGATTTGGGTATATAGAGATAAATAAATTATATTTAATCAGTCTACAGCATTGGTCTTGTGTAGTGTTTGGTGAATTTATTGTATATTTGCACATTCTCTGTGTACTTCACTTACAGTACTCTAATCACTGAGAAGTAGAATGCTAAATGTGTTTTAGGTTAAGCACATAACTGGTTCAAACAGAATTAAGTCATTATGAAACGTGCGTTTCATATGGGAACAAAATGTAGTTTTTATAAATTAGTGTATAGTTTGTGTTTAATTTAGCAAAGGATCTGAGGTGTTCTGATAATTGTGTGTGTGGTTGTGCTAATTGTGTAGTGTTTTGAAACACCGGGCCCAGTTTACAAAATCGTGCTCAAGCAACAAAATTATATACATAATGTTAGTCTTCTCATAAAAATATTAGATTTTAGAGTCTTTTCCTGCCTTTGGTCCGCTTTGCATTCACATCTCAAAAGAACCGCAGCAGGGTTCACTTGCAAGAGTGAATGAGCTTTCACACCACCCCAAACCAACCGGACTATCCGAGGAAATTAACCAGGGTTCGATTAAATCTTATATTTTATCACAGTATCATGAGCATGTCTTTGTCAGTGGACACTGGTATGGATGGCTCCAGGTGCTGCTGCGTTAAAGTGCACATCTTCAATACCCATCTGTACTATTTAAAAGCACAGTGCAGGACACACTCAGGTTATCGCACCTCAGAGATGGCAGTGGACATGTATGCAGGGGTGTAGCTCCAGATTCTGGGCCCCATGAAAGAATGTATTTGTAGGCCCCCAGTGAATGCGCGCGTAAGCGGATTTTTTTTTTGCCATTTTTCTATTGATGAAAACGCATAATATGGTTTTTACCTATACATTCGGATCAGCAGTTCAGCACCTGCACTGTTGGTGGGTGAGCCTAGTAAAGGATGTTGCATTGCGTTCATCTTCAATGAATGGACCAATGCAATAGTCTACCAAAGCCCCCCCTCTCTCTATATATATCTCACACACACACACTTCAGAAACAAACATAGTATCAATGAGAGCATCAATACTACACCTGAGTGATGTCTAGTAAAAAAAAGTTCCAAGGGCCCCCAGTGCTGGGCCCTTGGAATCATCCTAAGCTACCCCCCCCAGCTACGCCCCCTGCATGTATGACAGGACAAAGGCCATATGTAATGGCCTTGGGATTGAGGAACATACTACCAGCCAAAGGAGGAAGCAGAAAAGGATGGACGAGTATGTAGTTGAGTAATCTTGTGGCACAAGCTCAGACCTCATGGAGATCAGCTGAGACAGACTGTTCGATCCAGTCAGACAGAATGCTGCAAGAGCTTGAGAGCAGGTTCTCATGAGTTGGAGAACAACGTATGAGAGGCATACAGGCATGTTATCCAGCCTCAGACCAGTTTCTCAGTGGAATTGCTGCAACCCCTCGCCTCACATTACAATATCCAACTACTGCCAGAGGAGATCACAGTTGCAAAGTGTTTCCTGGCCAGGACAGGCAGAGATGCAGTCCCTACTATCCAAAGTGTCTTTTCCCTCCTGGATGATAATAATGCGCCTTTCAAGACACTAAAATCCACAAATCGGTGAACGAAAAAATTATAGGATCAAATGAAAACTTGCTAAAAATCGATGTTTAAAAGTACTAAAAACCAAAGAAAAATACCAAACATAACAAACCTTCAGCACAGACAATGGGGATGCTGCCAAAGAAATTTTATTGTCATCGTTACAAAGAAATAAAAAAAAATGCAGCCCTAGGTGCTAGCCGTCACACAGTCCTAGATCTTAAAAATATAAAACATCCTAAACACAGTATTAAAAATATAAAAACATCCTAAACACAGTATTAAAAATATAAAAACAAGAGTAAGACATAAACAACAGACCAGGAAACAAGCTTAGCATAAACAGGGGGGTGGAAGCACTATGCCTTAATGTTGTGTGTGTGCGTGAGGGGGGGCGGGGGGGGGTGCAAGGGAGACAGTCAACTCTTGGCCAGATGATTACTTGTTGGCTGTGCCAATGACACACTTGTTCACCTGTAACAAAATAAAAACACTGTTATTAAAAGGTCAACATCGTAGCTGCATGTTTCAACAAGTTACATTTAAGACTTTTAATACCTCCTAGAGCAAAATAATGCCAAATTCACAACTATACAAAAAAAGAAAAAAAAACACTGCAAGACATGGCCAGATTACAAGCTCTGGAATGCATGATGTGACGAATTCTCCATATTAGGGATGTGCATGACAACCAAAATCATTTTTGAATTTTTATTATATTAAATAGTTATTTTCTGCTTCTCAAAGGGTATTGCACATAAATAGGCACTTCAGAATCGGAAGTTCAGATAATCCTTCAGAACGTTGATCAGCTCAGCTCAAAATGACACCATTCACCATCGTATCCTATAATAACAGCATTGCATTGGCCCATCAACCAGTTTTAATAAAACAGAAACAGTAGCATGTGCATTTGTATTGGCCTATTCAGGGGCGTAGCTGGGGGTGGGTAGCTTAGGATGATTCCAAGGGCCCAGCACTGAGGGGGGGCCTTTTTTTTTTTACTAGACATCACTCGGGTGTATTATTGATGCTCTCATTGATACTATGTTTGTTTCTGAAGTGTGTGTGTGCGTGCATGCGAGATAGAGAGAGAGGGGGGGCTTTGGTAGACTATTGCATTGGTCCACTGCTTGGTGCTGATCCGAATGTATAGGTAAAAACCATATTATGCGTTTTCATCAATAAAAGAAATGGCAAAAAAAATGTCGCTTGTGCGCGCTCGCATTCACTAGGGGCCTACAAATACATTCTTTCCTGGGGCCCAGAATCTTGAGCTACACCCCTGGGCCTATTAGTCATGGTGGTTTCATTAGAGATGTCTGCATCAATAGTCTATGAACGCTACATGAAGTGGACGACATGTTGGCACAATTTGGAACTGCAAACAAACAAAACCCGCCATTTTAACTGTTAGTAAGTCTAAACTAGTTTAACACAACAAAGTGTTCACAGTTCGCTGTGATGCTCCACAGCCGACTAGCGTTGCTTCCTGCAACAACTCGCGCCTCGCAGGATTTCAGAGTAAGATTTCTGTTTCAGTGGCACAAACGAGCACTTAGTGATAAGTACTCGAGTAATGGATTACTCGCCCAACCCTAGTATATGGCCTAGCAAATGGGTGGGGATAAGAAAATAAAAATGTTGATATATACACACACACACAATTCATAAATGTTTAGCTAGAGTTTATTTCCCATCAATAAACCAACAGGACATAACCCAATTACATGGTTAAAACACACAAAACACAGATTGGGGCTTTAAAGAGTTGGAATGTGTGATGTCATTATGATACACACTCCAGGAAGTATTAAATGCAGCTCAATGAAATTATGAAAATGAAGAAGAAATGTATATTATGGTCTTGATAAGTCATGCGTGTGTGTACCTCCTGCTGGGAAGCCGTGGGGCTGAACACCCGGTCGAAGCTGAAGCTGTAGCTCTTCTGGGTGTCTCCTGTCCGGCCCACGTGAGACTGAGGAGAAGACGGGGAGGATGAGGCTTCAAATGGAAACCACCACACATGCCAGATGTGTGCCAATGCACACATGAACACCACCCTTTATTTATTATCTCCGATTAAACTACCAATATAACTCTGTATGATGGCATGTACAATAGTGCTGTATACACACTATATATACCTACCACATATCATCTGCCCTTTGTTAATTTGCTTAGATGTTTACTTCATCTCAAGAGGGTGCTGGACGAGCTCAGTGGCAATTTTTTACTTTTAATGTTAGCATGGTGTTATTCACCGTCAAAGATGAGAAAAATTTAATTTATATTCTCCTTTGGTTCATTACAATTTACTGAAGCATAGTAACAGACTCAATATTTCTGACACTGGGATTACATTCCCTGGGGTCCATAGATACCAAAAACAATCTTCAATTTACTTGGGGGTTACTACAACCTCTGTACATACATCCGATTAGCACCATTACTCTGTAGTAGCACTAGCAATGTATATATATTTTATAACCAGTTTGATCATCTGTACATTGTGGCTCCAGAACATTTACAACAAGCGGTGCAAGGGGAAGGCTAAGAGAATTATTAAGGACTCGAGCCACCCGAACAACTGCCTCTTTGAACTGCTGCGGTCAGGCAAGCGATACCGGAGTCTTAAGGCGAGCACAGAAAGACTCAGAAGAAGCTTCTATCCCCAGGCCATCAGGCTGCTAAACGAACGATAATCACTATGCAACAACCATCAAATGCACACAGCACACACACCCACACCCACACGCACACTCACTCAAACAAACAACACACTGCAGCACCCACTCTCCACACTTTAGATCACACAAACACACTACACTTTATATTTATTGATAAAGGATTTGCACTACAACTCGTACACCTACTGTGAATTGTCCCTAAATTGCACCTCGTCCCATTTCTCCATTTCTGCCTTGCACTATATAGTATTGTATATTAGTACACTGCACAGTATTGTATATTGTATGGTAACTACGTCTATTCTGCATCGAACATATGTCTAAACTGAACACTGTGACCTCATTTTTTTTTACTTCTAATTTTACTATGTTATTTTATTTCATACTTATCTTGTCTTGCACAGTCTCTGGAGCGCAACAGTAAGAAGCATTTTGTATAAAAGTATTCTGTACTTCTGTATGACAACTATTAAAGAAATTTGAACTTGTATATTACTATTGCACATTTGTAAACAACTTCTCTTCGTTGTACTGCATGACGACAATACATTTGAAGCGTTGGCCAGGGTAGAGACTCACCTCCTCAGTCTTGGCCAGTTTCAGGGCCTTGTTGTCATCGACAGGCAGCTGGATGTGGTCCATCTGACCCCCGGCCGCTGGGGGGCGCACTCTGCAAAAGACCCTGATGTTTCCCTGCAGAGGACAAGAGACCTGGTTAGTCAGGGGCCGGGCACCCGTTTGGTTGTTGAAAACATATGGGGAGGGGGAAATTGGACTACGAGGGGGGGGGGGGGACTACAAGAGGGGGGGGAAACAACTAGACTACAAGAGGGGGGGGAAAACAACTAGACTACCAGAGGGGGGGAAACAACTGGACTACCAGAGGGGGGAAACTACTGGACTACCAGAGGGGGGGGGGGGAAACTACTGGACTACCAGAGGGGGGGGGGGGGGACAACCAGTTATTTTTTTAACGACGCATCCGCGACCCACTCAAAATGGCCCTGCGACCCACCAGTTGAGAACCACTTCTTTAACACCATATTTGATCCATTTATTACCAAAAGATTTGCACTACCCCGCTACCTCATTTTGTACAGCGTTAGTCTTGTGAACCTGCCTTGAGCTCCTGGACGGTGTTGTGGAGGAAGCGGCGTGCCATCTCACTGGTGAGGATCTCATCGCCCAGCTGGGTGATAGTGTCCCTCTGGTGGGCCATCGTGTCCTCCATGGAACAGACCACCGCCTTCGTGTCGGCCAGAGTGGCCTGGCAGTCCGACAAGGTCAAGCTCTGAACAGACATCCGGGTCTGGAGGGAGAGATGGTGGTCCTTAAAGATTTTTTACAATTTCTTAACTCTGTATAAAATATTGTAATTGGATCATTTGCGTGACTCATGTTTTGGGAGATTTAAACAGCCGGTTAAAACACACGTTTTTCCGACGGCGTCTTCATGCTTTCGAAACCAATAAAATCACTATGTTTCCTAGGATGTTCGTAAACAATAAAGCCAGACTTGACTTTTTTTATTACCATCATTATTATTATATACAGTCCAGACTGAAAAGGACAGAATAGAACAGGGTATTTGCGGATTTCAACAAGTTAAATGTAAGAATTGTAATACCACAGAGAGTTAAATGTAATACCAATTGCACAACCATACTAATAACTTTAAAGGCCTTAAATTGAGAATTATAAATGCAATACTTTAATACACTGCAGACAGCCAGACACCCTGCAACACAATGCATCCTATATGTTGTGCTGTAAGCAAGTCATCGGCTCAATTTGAATAGGAGCATTCGTTTATAAATAACACGTTTCAGCACAGAAATTCATGTGAACACAGGGAAAACATGAATAGCCACATGGAATAGGACAGATAAGGACAAGTATGTACCTTGACATGGTGGAGCTCTGTCTCCAGGCTGTCTATTAGGGTCTGAAGGACCCGGTGTTGCTCCCTCAGGCTGGCCTCGCCTCGCTGAAGCTCCTCCCTTTCCCCCGTCACCTGCTGCAGCTGCTCCCTCACCCCCAACAGAGACTGTAGCTCCTCCTCTTTGTGACTGAAAGAGGACAAGGACCACACCAGCTGCTGTTAACAGATTATCCCCATCTTCGCACAAACACCAACCGCTGTTATCGTTTGGATAATGCTAAGCTAGCAGACGTTTCACACCCAACAGGTATACTATCCATGCTCCATCGCTCCCTGCAACTATTCACACCTCGCAGGATTTCAGAGAGTTTTCCGTTTCACACAAACCGGTACTTGGTGGTAACCAAATCAAAAAAAAAAATTAAAGAATAGAGCACCCTCAAAAACCACTTAAGTTACGTTGAAACTGAGCCTATTAAGTAATCGATTATTCACACCCATCCCTAATATATTTACTAGTTACGCTGCTGGTCACTATGACTTACTACCATAATACTACAACTCTGTAAATACATCAGATTAGCACCAATTTATATATTTTATACTCAGTTTAATCACCTGTACATTCTATATTACTATTGCACTTTACGGTTACATTTGCACTCTGGTTGGATGCCAAACTTTTGTTGTACTGCTGTATAATAATACATGTGAATCTAATGTGAAAATAAACTACAAAATGCAGATGTTTACCCAAGTTGGGTCTGGAGTACTTTAACATCTAGCTCCGTTTTGATGACCATCTCTGCAGAAGCCGTCAGCTTCTCGTTCGCCTCCGTGAGAGAGCCAATTTTCCCCCGGTAGGTCAGGATCTTCACTTCCAGGTCTGCGACCATGCCCTTCAGGGCCCAGGATGGCCTGCGGGTGGCTCCCCCGGCCGCACCACCAACACCTGTGGCTGAAGATAAATTACACCATCCCATCAATTAATTAGGGTTGAACAATTAATCTGAATCTCATCTAAACCATGTTGGCCCTAGTGCAATCGCCAAATGGTACATGTGTAAATTCTGTGCTGTAGATGATCCAGCCTACAAATGTCTTCTACAGATTAACCTCTTAACATGCAACGGCCTGGCCCCTCTTGAGGACGATTTGCACACTGGCACGACGTGCCACTTTGCCGACCTCCAGCGGCTCGGATGTGCATATTTTTAATACAATATATAGATCGAATTAAAACCCCATTTCTTGTCCGTCGATTGCCAAAATCCGTTCAGCGGTTCGCGAGTTACATGCCGATATGAGAGGTGTGCGCCGAAGTACACAGCAGACAATTTTTCTCAAATACCACTCCCGACTCCCGAGCCTCTGCCGATCATTTGGCGATCTTGAAAATTATTGGACAGGGTTGTAACTAGGGATGGGCGTGAGTAATCGATTGACAGATTACTCGCGGCTATGAGAAAATGCGATCTTTCAGCCAACAACAGCCAGCCAGCTACTGCACTATGAACTGCCAGCCAGCTAGCTACCCGAATCCACAACAGCCAGCCGTACAAAATAGTCTCAGCCAACAATCACGATTTGTACAGTTAGTTAGCTCCACTCCATTCCGAGTTAAGGTAGCCAGCCAGCATAGCCCGTATTAGTTAGCTACAGTTGCTAGGTAGCCAACAGCTGCAAAAACCAAACGCCAATGATGTTATGATCAGTAGCTAGCCAGCTAGATAACATTAGACAATGCTGTGTGTTGTGAAGGGCCAGATTAAACCGAATATATATATTTATTTATATATATATATTTAATTGTATTTGTATATTCTCTAATATTCCCTGATATCCCTTGTATATTCCTTGTACAATATGCATTGAATATCCATTCTAGCCTACTGAACATCCCATAATAGTCTCCATTCTACTATTGGTCGAGACCTTGGTGCCAGGCTGCCATACCCCTCAGACCCAGTTCAAACGTACCGCTCCACATGTACGAACAAGTCCTAGTTCCGCGTAGGAATCTGGCTACCGCACCACTAATGGGACTATTTGTTCATAGTGCGTATATATACTGCGCTACTAAAGTAGGACTTTCTTTTCAGTCCAGTTTCTTACCCTCCAATAGAGTCACAGACGTAAAGCCTCCCCGCGACGCCACGTGTGGGAGTAAGGCCAAGTTCGCCTACCATCGGTATTGAGACATCGTGTATATTAATATTTGAATAGTCATATTTGGCACTATATCGTCGAGTTGGACGTAGTCTATTAAGCTAATAATAGTCTGTTAATATATAGTGCTTCGTGCGGTGAGAATACTACCGTAGTCAGTACCCCATCGTTTCGGGCAGAGAACTGGCTGCTTACCCAGGGTGGTTGACCCCATGTGAAGCTGCACCCGAGGAGCCCCAGAGCCGACGAGCGAGTGGACCTGTATACCGGATTATTCTACCGACGACAGCCCGCCTTCCCAGGCACGGATTATGCTTTGTATACTTTGATTATTCCATGGATAAAGACCCCCGACACTGCCGTGTGTTGGAACCCCCCCCCCTGGAGAGGACGCAAGGTGAGGAGACGCTCTGCAAGACGAGGTCGCTTCACGTCTCTCCCCCGTGGACCGGAGAGAGCCGGCCCACAAAGAGTCCACCTGCTTTCATCTGTGGTCCAAGGATCGCCGGCGCATTGAACGGCACTACAGTGGGTTCACCTGGGATACCCTTGGCCGGACGAGGCAGCCGGATTCTACCCCCCCCCCCCCCTCCTACTCCTGTCGGCTTACAAGCGACCGGATTAACCCCCCTAGTGTATCCAGTCTTATAATCATTAAAGTATCATTGCTGTTATTCCTTAACTATTCCAGGTCGTATATTTACCACCTGCGCCATCAGAGATTGGACATTCTCTATTGATATACCGACGAATACTCTTTGCCATAAAAGTGCATACTATTTCAATTCATAAATGTAATTAAGTGATTACGTGCTTGCTCTACACACCATTGCTGTGTAGTAATAAACGCATACTTCGACTTCGTACATTTGTGTTGGATCCGTTTCATCTACGTGAGAGTGTTTATGATAATATATTTATGCCGTGTACTGGGTGGCCGAATATTAAGTACAAAGGTAGTGGTAGTAAGTATCATATCTAGTAATACAGTCAGGGAATTGTACCCCTCAGTTACACTGTGTATTAAACTAAAGTGAAAGTTTATTGGGCCATTTTGTTTAATGCTTCAGTGATGTTAAAAGGGGAGCTGCATGCTTGCTATTGTGGTACCATTGACGGCATTTCATAACCAATATGCCAGTCAATGGTACCACACTATCTTCAGAGCGAATGTTGACAGATGCATGGGTCTGTGAGGGGGAGGGGCAATGTGCGTCAACAACTTGCTGTAGGAGGA
This sequence comes from Notolepis coatsorum, assembly GCF_963971535.1. Classification (NCBI taxonomy): domain Eukaryota; kingdom Metazoa; phylum Chordata; class Actinopteri; order Aulopiformes; family Paralepididae; genus Notolepis; species Notolepis coatsorum. The sequence goes on from NW_028172732.1 coordinate 80,147, forward strand.
GAGAAGACGAGTAAGCTATCACTACTCGAGTAAATCATGCGATCAACTGGATTTTTTCTTTAATAAAATGCCCATCCCTAGTTGTAACCAATGATGCTGGAATCAGGGATCTAGGTGAAAAGTCATGAGCGCAAACGGGAAGAGAAATTTCCACAGAATGCATTAGAGTCAATGAGGAAAATGTTTTCTGCAGCCTAGTTTTTTTATAACAAACCACTCATTTCCGAACAGACTTATAAAATGTTGACATGTACTACACAAGACTTCGGGCTATGGACCCAGTGTGTTTTCAGAAATACCACCAACTACTACAGAAAGACATGAGTAACAAGTTTTTCTACAACTCAAGTTCAGACCTATGTTACTCTAAAAGTGACAAAGACAGTCCTACAGAGTTACCATCAAGTCTGATGGAATGAGCGTCCAGCTCACTTGTGTTATAAGTAGGGCTGCAACGATTAGTCTACATAATTGACGACGATCATACAAACTCGTCAACTTTTTTTTTTTTGCACTACCTATCTTTGTGAAAGTAGCTTCTCAGCTCTGGTCCAGCTGAAGACAAAGCAGAGGAACAGATTGGACATTGAGCATGACCTCAGAGTTGCTTGTCTACCATCACCCCAGACTTTGAGACTCTTGTCAGGAGCAAACAACTTCCCCAGTTATCCCATTAGTTCCCTGGGATGTTAAGCTAAGAAGTCTGCTAAGAAGGATATATTATTTATTATTATTTCATTGTGTTTTTAGCCCTAGTTGCACTTTTGTTGCAACCCCACCAGTTATCCCATTAGTTCCCCCAAACTTACTGTCGGTCTGTTATGTTAAGCTAAGAAGTCTAAGAGCCCGGAAAAGGAGCCGCACCCACAGGAAGCAGAGATGGAGGGTGTGACAGAAAGACAGATAGTCGACTACCAAAATAATGGTTAAGTTGCAGCCCTAGTTATAAGCAAAGTAGACACGCATAATAGTTATCCTTCTGTGACCAGGACATCTGGGTCACACGTTTCAGTAGGGGTGGGAGAAATCATTGATTCGTGTAATAATTGTGATTGGGCCCGCTCACTATAATCTACATGAACAAAACCAGGGACGGATGTGGAACCCGACCCGCCACACATTCAAAACATTACACAAGAGTCTGATGTCATCTCACCCCCGGAAGGACCGGCAACGACGGCAGCAGCGCGTGGAGGCCGGACCGGCTTGGCTACACGAGACAAGGAGAGGAGAGGAGTTCACATTTCTGTTCACAAGTTGTACTGCAAGACAGAGGAAATCAAGACACGCCGAGTGGTTCTTGGTGCACAACAACCTGGGTCTACGACTACGTCGATAAAGCACACAAGAGTGCTGGTCTTGGGTCAGTGCACAGGGGAAATTCGCGACATAATAATAATGCAGGACCTGTTGCAGAGGTCTTTATTCGGCATGCAACGACACTCAATGTTTTAGTGGTACACACAGCGGTTAGTTTAGTACACACACCGGAACACACACGCATGCATTGTCTCTTTAGGATCGCAGATGCGATTTGTCTCTGCGATTAACCCATCCCGTCGTCCTTCCCCCCCCAAGGGCAGCCGGGAGCAGACAGGCGTCAACGTGAGCCGCGCCAGGGGACCAATCCAAGTGCTCCTGTCCGTCTTCGTCAAGGACGCCACAGCGTTAGCGATCTGTTGTTGTGCATGTTTTTCCATTGGGTTTATCTTATCGGGGGGGAAACCCTTGCGAGCACGGGGAGAACATGCAAACTCCACACAGAAAGGCCTGGGATATAATCCACCTGGGTACCTGGCATCATGGAAACCTGGTCCCCAAGCGGGAATCGAACCCTGGACCTTCTTGCTGTGAGGCAACAGTGTTAACCACTACACCACCGTGCCGTGCCGTGAACGTAGTTAAGGTAACAAGGTTGGAACCAACTCTAGATCAGCACTCGCAGTAAGAATGTGATGTCCAAAATCTCAATTATCTGGCTTCACAGCATCAAAACAAAGCAGAAGAGAAATAAGGGAAAGACGAAGGAACTCAAAATAGTTTGAGAAAATCTTAGGTTGACTTACAAATACGTGGCTCGTTAGACGCCACAGGGGCGACACTGGCTGCAACGACTGGCTCCTTGCGCATCCTCTTCTGCAGAAACAAAATTAAAAGTTTTGAACAATACAGCAGCAATAGATTTTATATGCCATGTGATTTGATGTGCTTATTTCTGTAGTACACTCGACTTGACCGTAGATGGAAACCTCAGTTGCCTTTATAGTTTAAATAAAGGTTTGATAAGATAAAGAGATATAGTAGTAACATAACTGGTACTAGATATTATGGTGGAATCCATGTACGACGACTTTAACAGATATAAAAAGTCCCCACACAGGTGTTTGTATGTCTATAGATTATAGTCCCACTCCCAACTAACATTAGCTGGTTGGGGGTCAGTGTTGGTGGCCACCAGGGTCCTTTTGCCAGACATCACAGGTAAGCGGGACACGTTCTGGAAAGAGAAAAACAAACTCTTAGCCTTATCAACACGTACACGGCCATTTCATTTTTTACGTTTGCTTTTCTATAGCGTATATAAAAATGAGCTCACCTCCTTAACATTGCTCATCTTGAAGAGTAGTCAATCGTCAAAAATAGAACAGGTATGGAGGCGATGTCTGCATGTACATACACAAAGAGACCAAATGCATTAACCGTACCGACCTGAATCATAATGCAATTGAAACAGTATAGGTTGAAGTTTTGTTCGAAAGGGCTAAGACTGTACTAGTCAGCACAATCTACAGACCACCAGAACAGAGTGGCTTTTATGATACACTGGATGAGTGTTTAGCTGGGGTTGAAGATGTAGGAAAAAAATTCTGATGGGGACTGGAACACTGATATGCGCTGAAAAGAAGCACCCGTTTCCAAGTCCTTCAGCAGGTTGTGATCTGCACTGTTGTTAAGTGTGTGTGATTCAACACAAACCACCAGATCTCCTCTCTGGTAAGCAAGAATACCCTGAAGACTAACAGGAGCACTCATTCAAGGGTATGACTATGCTTGCACCTCAAAGGCACAAAACAAGACTACAAACATCACAAAACAAACTGGTCAGACTACTGCTTGACCTTAATCCTAAAACCCACCTCACCCCTGCCCATTTCGACATCCTAGGATGGCTTAGAGTAGACGACAGAGTACAGCAGCTTGCAATGGGCCTCGTCTACAAGATACACTACCAAGATTACCCATGTCCCAAATGACTTTGAATACCACAACACCAGAGGGAGCTCCACAAATAATGTTCAACCCAGATTCTGCTCAAACAAGGGACTAAACACGTTTCGCAATTATGCCACATCAATGTGAAACGCCCTACCCACAGCTGTAAAGGAATGTGAATCACTACCCACTCAGGAGCACTGCAATTCGGAGACCGCTATCCGAAACTGGCTCCCGTAAATGTCCAAACCCAGTTTCTGAAAGAACAAGTGACAACGTGAGATATTAATCACTGGGCATTTAGTTTCATAACACGGGTGGCCAATAGTAACGTACGGGTAAGTAAGATTAGATTCAAATGTATTGTCATCACACAGCACAACGAAAACATGTTCAGCATCTTGGGACCAAGTAAGGTTTCGTCAATAATCCAATGTTACCCTCCACCGCCCACCCCCTACCAACCTCATCCAATGTACAGTTACCCTCTACCGCCCACCCCCTACCAACCTCATCCAATGTACAGTTTCTTCGTCAAATGTATATACTCTCAAATGTGTAGATGTAGCAGTACTGTCTATCTGTATGTCATGCATGTCCTGATTAATTGAAAATGGGGGTCCCCGATTGTAAACAAGACGAAAGTCTCTCTGGTCTGCATCCCCTTAACAATTGTGTGTATTGAGCTGTACTGTACCAGGGAAAGGTGCATGTATGGATGCAATACATCTTGATTATGCCAATAACACCCTAATAAACCAAGGTCCTAAACATTATGCCAATAGCAGTAACCATACCACAAATTAAACAGAGGGAAAAAAATACATTTGGAAGAGGATAATTGTAAATGTTTAAGGACCTTCTTTTTTTTCTTTACAGCCATAACAAATGTATTAAAAATATCCCTTGTCTAATAGATATCCTGACACATTTTAAGTGGAACATAAAAACATTTTCTAAGATGGCACTTGGTGAGGGGTTCAATAAGCCTCATTTGGGACTGTATACAGGAGCAGCCTTCACATGAGAGAAAGTGACATCGCACACATTAACATGAAGGCGCTGGGAGCGAGTTAGCCAGGCATTAAGGTGCTGTAAGTGGTATTTATTTTGTTATGTTAAAATAGCTCTACAATCCAACAGCAATCACTTACAGATGTTGGTAAGTAAGATGGCTCTCCCAGTCCCACCTGTTCTGCAGTAAGTGTTGTGAAGGATCAGATTAAACCGAATATGTATATTTATTTATATATATATATTTAATTGTATTTGTATATCGTTTGATATCCCCTGTATATTCCTTGTACAATATGCATTGAATATCCCCGTTTCTACTAAACAGCCCATAATAGTTTCATTCTACCATTGGACTAGAACCTGGCGCCAGGTTGCCATACCCCTAGGTTCAAGTTCAATCGTGCCGCCTAACATGTCGAGGCAGCCCCCGGTTCCGCGCAGTAATATGCCGGGCGAAATACGTGTGGTACTATTTGTTCATAGCGCATATATATATGACGCTCGTAAAGTAGAACTTTCTTTTAGTCCAGTTCTTTACCCTCCAACAGAGTGACAGACGCAAAAGCCTCCCCACGAAGCACGTGCGGTGTAGTAGGGCCTACTTGGCCCAGAATAGGCATTGAGATATCGTGTAGATTAATAGTTGAATGGTCATAGTTTGGCACCATACCGTCGAGTTGGACGTATTCTATTAAGCTAATAATAGTCTATTTATGTATGGTGCATCGTTCGGTTCGAGTTCTACAGTTATCAGTACCCCCATCGTTCCTGACGTTATCTGGACGCTTATCCAGGCTGGTCAGACCCCTAGTGGTGATTGCATCCGAGGAGCTCCGGGTCAAGAGCGACTGGACCTGTATATTGGATTACTCTACCCGACGACGGCGAGCCTTCCACGGCTCTTGGATTATGCTTTATGTGCTTTGATTATTCCATGGATAAAGGCCAACACTGTCGAGTGTTGGAATTACCCCCCGGAGAGGACTACAGGTGAGGCGGCGCTCTACACGTGAGGTCGCACCACGTCTCTCCGTTGTGGACCGGCAGATACCGTTCCACAGAGGGTCCAGCTGTGTTCGTCTACGGCCCCAGGTTCTGTGGGCACTGGGTCTAAGACTTTGGATCCTCCCAAGACACCGTCGGCCAGATGGGATACCGCCAGCGACTTCTCTAACCCCCCCCCCTCCTACTGTCTTACAACCAGCGGGACCCCCCCCCCCCCCCTTAGTGTATCCAGCTATAATTATTTAAGTACTATCGCTATCGTTTCCTAAATATTCCAGGTTGTATACTTACTCCCTGCGCAACCAGAGATTGGACATTCAATGTTGATTTACCTACGAATACTCATTTGCCATAAAAGTGCATACTTAACATTTCAAATCATAAATGTAATTAAGTGAATATTGTGTACACCCTTTGCTGTATTAAATATTCGATTTGGTCCATTTGTGTTGGTTCGTTTCATCAGGTGGGAAAGTGTTCATCATACTTATATCTTGTACTGGGTGGCCAGAAGTTAAAGTACATGAGGTAGTGGTATTAAATATCATATCTAACAATACAGTCAGGGAATTGTACCCCTCAGCTACAGTAAGAATAAAATAAATGTTATGGTATCCCATCCCAACGTCACCTATAGTCAGGATAGACTACACTGCAAAATGGTCAAATAATCTGTAAAATAATCTGTCAATGCAGTTAGCAAATTTGTCTTTGCAAGATTCTTATAAGTAAAAAATATCTAGGATCCTCTCCTGATAAGAATACAGGAAGGGATATTCCGAAGAAAAAAAAGTCTGGTTACTGGAGGGAGGGACTGGGAGACCCATGCTACTGAACAAACAATCAGTGATGGCCATCAGAATGTAGAGCCATTTAACACATTTTAACTAAATAAATACCCTTTGATGATGGCTTTACTATTAATATTAGGTATTAGAATAGACTTAAATATAAACACATTTCAAACCTGTTCAGATAGTTGGCCCTCTTCAGTTGATGGGAATTCAGTTGGAGCAAAACAACCTACTGTAAGAGTGGAACACAGACACGTTTGTATTCCTTACATAATATGGTAAGTTTATTCACTTTTACTATACATTCCTTTAAGTATTTTACTTAGTTACAATTAGCCTCCAAACAGATGCTAAAAATCAGGCAAACACTAGCATGTCACAGACACTAGTTAACCAATTAACTAGGGATGCTCGATATTGGCTTTTTTACCGATACCGATATTGTCCAACTCTTAATTTTCCGATACAGATATCAACCGATACCGATATATGCAGGGTTTCCCCCCCCCAAAAAAACGGAATAATTTCAGGTAATTAACATTACATATAACATTACCTTTGACAATAAATAAAATCAGAATTTGTTCTTACTTGCTTGCCTGGGTAAATAAAGGTTATAGAAATGTAAAAATCGATTTCCGATACATTTTAATGCCAATATCGGTAGGCCGATAATATCGGACATCCCTACAATTAACCCTTCCAATTAGCCCTTCCAGAACCAGAGCCAAGCAAACAGTCCCAACAGGAACTCCAACCAAATGCCAGCAAGAATCTAACAAATAGTTCAACAAAACAAGGCCAAATTACAACAAACAAAAACCA